>NC_133128.1:152984119-153284119 GCF_048418815.1 Hemitrygon akajei
TATTGCTGTCGGAATGAGGTGCTATCATATCCAGTCATTTCTTTTAAATGCAGATTGCAAGCAGTATTCTGAAGGTGCTGGTGCAAATTTAGCACCCTGCCTTCATTTGAAATAGATGCTTTATGGTTTCATAAGAGTTGAATTGCTGTTTCCCTATTGTTTTAGTTTGCTTCAGCAGAGTTGCCGTAAACCAAAACGGCATCAGTGCAAGATTCAAGATTCAAGAATGTTTATTGTCATTCTTCAGTACTCGAGAGAAAATGCGAATGAAATGATTGTTACTCCAGATCCAATGCAGCATAAAAAACAAAATAAGCATTAAAACACAATAAAAGCAATCCTGTACTTTACAATACAATGTACAAGTAATTGCTGAGTGTGGCCTTATATACCGGTACATAAGATTAGTTTTGTAGTCTGGGAAAAAGATACACATTCAGGACAACAAATACTTTTTCAGGTCTCTAGTTTCTTTGTCTGTTTTGGGTGTTTAATGCAGAAAGAGAGTATCAAAATAAAAACAACAAAATGATTCCAGCTGTTACAATCTCAGCTTAATTTCAGTATCAACTAGTTACATTCAGTATGAAAAATAAAACAAAATATACAAAACCAATACAGTAGTGGCAATTCTAAAAAAAACAATACAACCAACATTAGAATCCCACCAACCCTGTACCTTATATACAACATCAAAAACATAAATAAATACATCTCATCTTAACCAAGAGGGATACTCACTTTGGCACACATGTGCTTAACTTCCAAACATGTATAGGCTAGACCCTGAAACGAATTCTCCTCGCTCTCTCTATGTGAGCAGAGATGAACACATTCACATTACTCTGTTACATTCACATTCAGTCAAGAACCATTAAAGTAAGGCAAAAATAAACTTTTACAATATATTGCCTTGTAGTTAAATTGCTAAAAAGACTAACCTACTAGGCCAATAAGGAACTTCAAACAACCATGCGATCCAGTGTCGATAATTCTAAAACACCCACATGTAAAACATATCAAATTACCAATATTCTAGATTTACAAGCAAGAGTAAATGAATTTACGTGAATATCATCAAATATTATTCACCTTTCCTCCCCATACGACCAAATACTCGATGTTCATTCTAAAACATTGGAACTTTTCTTTCTATTTTGCACGTACATAATGACGTCACCATTTTCTCTGAAAGGCACAGGCAGCTATTTTAGCATTACCAAGGTGAACACATTTTGACAATAAAAACTAATATTCAACAGTCACCTGGTTACATTAGTTTATATACGTAGACTGATTGTATGATCAGTGATGCATGGGGGGGAATGAAGGGTGCTGAGGGGCCGTGGAGAGGAGTGGCTGATGTAAATGTAATGGTGGTGAGGGGTGGTGAAGTGGGTTAATGGTTGGAGGCATTGCTCAGCCTGACAGCTTGGGGAAGTACGGTAATTTTTTTGGGTAGGATCCTTTGTGATATTGCTGCCCTTTCTTTGATACCTCTGTGTATATATTTCCTTGAGGGTGGGTAGGTGGGTGCCGGTGATGCGCTGGGAAGTTTAAACTACCCGTTGTAGATCCCTCCTGTCTACCGCAGTGCAGCATGCATACCTCACAGAGCATGTCAGGACGCTCTCAAAAGTGCATCTATAGAAGTGCATCTGATCTAGTATCTTTCCATTTGTTCTGATAGATAATATTTTGAGCTGGCTGTGGTTCATGCTGCCGAGATTCATTGGTTATACAGCCACTCTCAGGTCATATAAAATTACTGGAAGACTATTTTAAAAAGTAATGAATGGACTTTAGGAAAAATAAATTCTCAGTCCGATATCCACCATGCAGAACCATTTTCACAGAATTGACGTAAGAACATTGACAAACCAGATACGTATCTAGGGTCATCCATGCATGCGCTATGCTGAATTGACAATGTATGATGTAAAATGTAACCTTTTTGCATCAACATAATGAAATATATATTTTGTACAAATCCTCTTACTGTAAAAGAGATGTATGTTAAAACTGGAAAGTACACTAATGTCAAACATATAAAGCTTCAAGGGCAATAATAAATTTAGTCTTTATGTAGGAGAATTCTGAAACTACAGGTAAATGGTTAAGTATTTAAATGCTTTTCCTTCATCTACTCTACAGTGGACACATTAACCTCGTTATTTAAAGTAAATCAATGCTTCTGTTAAAAAATGTTTCAGGGATCCTAAATCAATTTGCTGAGCTGAAGTTACTTCTCGCTGTACATCTTCTGCAGCCAGTTTGCTTTCAATGGAGAAATTTGACTTCTGACAATTTATTATAACTTTTTGTAAGATCAGTTAAAATCAAAACTCCTTCCTATAAAATAAAAAAAACATCTTGCCAAACAGATCCACGTTTATTCAGTAAGATGTTAATAGACCATCTCAACTCTTCTGTCAATCTTCTTTATTCAAACATACTTTAGCTTAGCTGTATTCACATCGATAAAGAATATTACATTGTTTGCCAGCAATTAGAGTTGAAATTTTGTTTATATTGATGTATAAATAACCACACCTTGATGTGTGGCTTGAATCAAGAAATAAATACAAATTTAGATCCATGGTTCAAAGTGATTTAAACTTTTAAAAGTGCAATACACATTTTGAACTTGGCTACAGATTAAAATGTAGTGTTTGTTAGTGGTTCATGTTGAATTGCACTGACGTTTACAACATTGGCTGCATTTTGCTGGATAAAATCATGTGATTTTTGTGTAATACAGTAATACATCATCACAACATCAAAACGTACACTTCTTTACTTGAAAATATGATCATGACAAATAAATTTACATCACCGTCTCATCGCATCAACTCCACTGATCATCCTTTTGAATATCTAAACCTTTCAGATTAGCTCAATTAGCAATAAATTTTTATGATCCCAATATTTTCCTGTGAATGATAGCCAGTACATTCTCTTCATTAGATCAGTCTGCTTGTTTCTGAGTTATACTCTTGTTTCTTTCAAAAATGATTGGGCTCACTTTTATGCAGTATCTTTTGTACCAACATTTAAAAAGAAGAATATAAATGGTGCATAATGTATGTAAGTACAGCTTTGCTTTACAATAAGTTTACAATAAGTTAAAAATGATTAACCTGATAGACTTGCAGGTTACTTAAAATCACAAATGGCTCTTGCCCTGAGTGACGCAACCTGAACGTTTTTTTTGCAGTTGGACGCACACAGTAAACAGTAACTTAGAGTAGAATGGATGTTACATCAAGTACTATGCACCCCAGTGTCAAAGATGAAATTAGAAAGATGCAGTATGCAGGTTTTGTCCCTGTCCTGTAAATGATAGCAGTCAGTTCCAAGTTCAGTGAAATTAAACATTTTGCCAAACCAATGCACAGAACTAAATTTCATGAGGTTAGTGCATTGCTATTAAAATTCTTGGTCTTTTTTTTTATATATATATATATATTACATCCTTCAAACAAAATAGATTTTGGGAGATGGGGGAGAAGTTAGGACTATTATTTGCTATCTTGGTCGTGTATTAAAGGAGACAATAATAAATGGTGTAATTATACATTTTGATTTAAATATGTGTTCCTTCTTGTGCATCAATTGTGCAAAAGTATCGCCCATTTTCAGCAGGGGAGGGTGAAGTAAGGCTTGGCATTAATCGCAGCCCCAGAGGTCGCCCGAGTTACTTGTTACTTGTTTGTACACAGCACAGGCGTTGTACACCTGGCGATGTGACTATAACCTAAATCCAGTATTTACAGTGAAGGTGGTGGTTAATTGTCAGGGTATTACCACAATAATGTAAATAACTATCTGAATTGCTGCCACACCTTAAAAGGATGCCAGCAAACCAAACCTCCACAATAGTAATATGCAAGAAGCCCTCTGCCCACCCACTATTCCCTACACCGCCTCTGCATCTGATTATAGAAACTGTTATTTTACAGATGCCAGTTGGTGTTCATTGAAGAGCAGTTTGAGGCATTCAATGTTGGTTAAATATTCCTATTGCTTCTGCACTGAACACTCCAAGCTTTCTAAAATGGAAACTGTCAAAACAAAAATGACCTGAACATGAAAAGGTTGACCTTCAGATAGTGTAAAGTCAATATTGGATTGCCCAGTGACATTCTACAGTTGCTCGAGCTGCCAGCCGTGGTCTTTCAGTTTAAGAATACTTCATTTTGGCTAGCCCAGTTTTACAGATTTAGTTGGCAAAAAGTGAACAATATATCATTTGTCTTCATCTCTAGCTTATTCACCAAATCATAAGAAAGTTAAATGCATCTTCTCCCAGAACAATTCCACTAATTAAAGGTCTTGCTCCTGAGTAAACTTAAATACACAGAGGTCGCTGGTCAAGTAACTTGAAGAGGAGAATTTTTCAGATTCCCTGCCCTGACCCGGGCTGCCACGCAGACTTTATCAGTAGCTAAGCCGACAGTATAGGATGTATCATTAGCTATTCATGGAATTTTGATCCCGCTGGAATTAGCAAATCAATTTGAACTAAACAAATAACGTGAAAGGGAAAGATTTTGTTGATTATGGTGAAGTCAGATTGGTGGTAACTGACCATACAGCAAGCGTTTGTATTATTATTTATTGAGCGGTTTTCAGCTCAGGAGTATTTGATATCTGCCAAAAAAAAGACAAAGCCCTTTAACTATTGTCCTGGGACTAACCAGGTGCTGTTGTCAATACTATACGTTACTCACCCTGTGTATGTATGTGTATATATACCCTGAATGTATTAAGTATAATTTCATGTTGATCCTGAAACTTACTGTTAACTTCTGTAATGCTGTAATGCCCTCCTGAGGCCCTCATTTGTAAATAAGGGTGAGCTTATAGGACTAATACCTTTTCTTAACACTGCAGGAAGATGAGAATTAAAGTTTGGGTAAAGGGCAGCTTTGCTTTATTCAGCCATTCCCTTCTATTGCTTTGATCTCCCTCCCTTTACCAGGGCTACTCCAGTCTTGATTCCCCGAGATTGCCTAACAAAAGTTGATAGCATGTTTAGAGCAGCCCCAAGCACAGACATACTATAATGACTTGAATGGCCTGTTCAGCATATCTCCAGGGAGGTGAAGGACATGATGGGAACAGAGTTATCTTGTAATTATTTTTATTGGCAAGTTACAGATGGGAAATGATTCATCCTGTTACCTTTTCAGCTCAGGAGAATTGCATAATAAATAGAAATAATGAAATAGTTTATCAACATTAAACTGCAGAAAACTATACGAGTCCCAATGAACTTTCAAGAACAAAGGCACCATTGATAAAAAGAAACATTTAGTATTTGCTCGTTTTTAATCATTAACATCAAAAATCACCAACAGAATTCAAAGTAGAGAATTCCAGACTTACATCACCCTATGTGTGATAAAAAATGTACATTATGTTCCAAGTAGTGTCTTATATTGTTCATCTTTCCAAACTGTGCTAACTTTTTGACTATGGTGCAGGAGCTGGAAAAAATGTGCTTCTGGTCCTGTGGGGGCGGGGATATCCATATTTTAACACTTTTCTTCATTTTGAAATATACTCTTTTGTTTTTCATTTTTTCCATCTATTTGGTAAGTGACACAAGTTAAAGATTATATTTATTTTCTATTCACTGTATTCTCAAAGACCTTCTCTTCCACATGCTCTCAGTTTGTTTCTTGAGTCCCCAGTGGGAAGATAGATTTGTAGTGTTGGTCAAAGAAATGAGATACCGCAGTTTAGTTGGAATCACTTCTGAAGGTGGCACAGGATGGACATAGGGAGAGAAGTTCACATTTGGTCTCACATAACTCCTGACTTGGAAATATATCACCACCTATTTATAATCATTGGGTCTCAATCCTGGAATTCACCTCCCCTCTCCCACTGTGTGGGAACTGCAGTGGTTCAAGGTGGCAGGAACATCAGCACTTTCTCAAGAGGAAATAGGGATAGGCAATAAATGATGCCAACGATGTCCAAGAGATAACTAGACAGTGCCACAGATAATTGAGTTTTAACCTCCTGTGCAATCCAGCTGGAATTTGCATTTTCTTCCTGTGACCATATGGGTTTCTTCCTGGTGCGCTGGTTTAGATGTGCCGGTTTGTTGATTAATTGACCACTGTAAGTTACCCCGAGTGTGTAGCTAAGTGGTAGAATCTGGAGTAAGTTGATCGGGAAGTGGAGAGAATCAAATGGGATTAGTATGGGAATAGAGCAAGATGTGTACGGGCTGTCTGGCATGGACACAGTGCTGCTTTCTGTGCAGTCAGACGAGGACTGAAAACAGTGCTAAGCACGTCTGTAATACACAGTAATATTCTTGCATCACACATTTGTTCTGTTGAAGTAAAGTGAATCAGATGTAGTGATGAATGCACAAAGGACAGCTGATACTAACACATGCATGTATAGAGCTGGGGACCAAAAAGGAATTTCTCCAGATAATGTCTTATACACTCAGTGGCCAGTTTATTAGGTATCTTGAACCAGAGGGGATAACTTCATTCAACTTCACTTGCCCCATCACTGAAATGTTCCCATATCCTATGGACTCACTTTCAAGGACTCTTTATCTCATGTTCTTGATGTTTACTGCTTACTTACTTGTTATTATTATTATTTCCATTTTTCCTCCTTATTTTTGTATTTGCTCCATTGGCTGTCCACCCTGTTGGGTGCAGTCTTTCATTGATTCTATTATGGTTATTGGATTTATTGAGTATGCCCACAAGAAAATGAATCTCAGGGTTGATATGGTGATATATATGGACTTAGAAAATAAATTTACTTTGAACTTTGAACCAGTCTGGCCATGGTCCTCTGACCTCTCTCATTAACAAGGTGCTTCCATCCACAGAACTGCCCCTCACTGGATTTTTTTTTGTCTTTCGCACTATTCTCTGTAAAATATAGAGACTGTTGTGTATGAAAATCCCAAGAGATCAGCAGTTTCTGAGATACTCGAACCACCCCATCTGGCACCAACAATCATTCCCTGCTCAAAATCACTTGGATCACATTTCTTCCCCATTTTAATGTTTGGTCTGATCAACTACTGAACCTGTTGGCCATGTCTGCATGCTTTTATGTATTGAGTTGCTGCCATGTGATTGGCAGTTTAGGTATTTGCATAAGTGAGCAAGTGTACAGGTGCATCTAGTAATGTGGCCATTGAGTGTATTTGTTCATTGACACACCAAGAAGATTTACACTTAGTCGGGAAAATCTGTGATGCAAAGAAACGTATGTTAGAACTGTCCCATTGGCTGTTCAAAATATTTTCATTTCCATGTCCTCTCTGACCTATCAGTGCCTGCCTTTTTGCAATATTTATAGTTAACATAATAACCATTTAATTATGGAAAAAGATAAGGCTTCACTTGAGATCTATGCTTAGCCTTTATTAATACAAAATATCCAAGCTGAAGGTTTCAGTGGGGATAGGGAAAGCTGAAGCATTCAGCGCTACAGGTATCCCTGACAGCTGTGGAGTTTCATTCAGTCACTCCTGACAGCACTTGGCAAGTTTCCTTCCTGTTTGGACCCAATACCACTTCAAGAAGGTACATCACAGAATGTCATGTTGCAGACTGATGCACTTCAATACACTTTATGTGGATGTTGGTTTTCATTAAGTCCTTCTGCAGCTGAGTCAAGACTTCCCAACCAGAACCAGCCACACAATTCTGGCAAAAATATTCATGAAAATCACTAAATATTGGGCTCAATATTGATTATGGATGTGAACACAATCAAGCTTCTACCCAAATGTAAGTGGCATGTCTGACAGACTGATAAAGAATTTCCATATAATTTTTTTTTGATTTACTACTTCCACCACCGAGACTTCATTAAACGCTGTGTACAGCAAGAAAGTCAGCGCAGCCAGCAACGTGATTTCTGAGCCTGCATTATTTCCCCTTCTCAAGCACAATAATCCTCAGGTTCAGGAGTTTCCAGCCATTTTCTATGTAATGGAGCCTTACCGTTAACTAAGAGGTCTCTGGACCCTAGGTTGGGAACCCTTGCTCACTGTTTAACACAATCAATCCTACAGTTCTGATCAAAAAGCTCCAGAGCCTGGGCATCTGTACCTCCCTCTGCACTCTTTATGCTTATTGTGTTTTTTATGCTGTATCCAATCCGGAGTATAATCATTTCCCTCTCCTTTACACTCGGGTACTGAAGAATGATAATAATCAGAATCAGAATTCAGATTCAGAATCTGAATCAGGTTTAATATCATTGGCATTTTTTGTGAAATTTGTTGTCTTTGTGGCAGCGGTACAATGCAATACAGGAAAAAATGTGAATTACTGTAAGTATATATGTTAAATAGGTAAATTAAATAAATAGTGCAAAATAGAAATAAAAAAGTGGTGAAGTGTGTTCATGGGTTCAATGTCCATTTGGAAATCTGATGGCAGAGGGAACAAAGCTGTTCCTGAATTGCTGAGTGTCTGTGTTTAGGCTTCTATTCCTCCTTCCTGATGGTAACAATGAGAACAAGGCATGGCCTACATGATCTGGGTCCTTAATGATGGATGCTGCCTTCTTTTGAGGCATCGCTCCTTGAGGATGTCCTGGATCCTATGGAGGCTCGTGCCCTGATGGAGCTGACTGAGTTTATAACTCTCTGCAGCTTAGTTCAATCCTGTACACTAGTCCTCCCCACCACCCCATACCAGACGATCATGCAACCAGTTAAAATGCAACAGTAGATATTGCAAGTGTCTTTAGTGACATACCAAATCTCCTCAAACTCCTAATGAAATGTAACTGGTGTCATGCAGTTGCATCAATATGTTAGGTCCAAGATAGATTCTCAGAGATATTGACACCCAGGAACTTGAAGTTGTTTACTCTTTCTACTTCTAATCCTTTTATGAGGATTGGTGTGTGTTCCCTCACCCTACCCTTTTCAAAGTCCACAATCAGTTCTTTGGTCTTACTGATGTTGAGTGCACGGTTGTTGCTGCGACACCACTCAACTAGCTGATATATCTCACTCCTGTACCCCCTTTCATCACCATCTGAAATCCTGCCAACAATGATTGTATCATCAGCAAATTTATAGATTGCTTTTGAGCTATGCATAGTCACACCGTCATGGGTGTAGAGAGTAGGACAGTGGGCTAAACACACATCCCTGAGGTGTGCCTGTGCTGACAATCAACACAATGTGACAATGTGAATACTTGCGTGCTCGCCGTGTCATCATGTGTGAGCAGAGTGTACAGCAGTGGGCTCAGCACACAGCCCTGAGGGACACCTGTGTTGAGGACGATGGAGAGGGGGCCCAGTGTGGGTGGTAGCAAGCTGCAGATGTAGTCCTTGACCAGCCTCTCAAAGCATTTGCTTATTATTGAGGTGAGTACAACAGGACACCAGTTGTTCAGACATGTTACCTTGGTCTTTTTAGGTGCAGGAACAATGGTGGATGTTCTGAAGCAGGAGGGCACTCTACACCGAGGGAGGGAGGGATTAAAAATGTCTGTAAACACACCTGCCAGTTGTGCAGCACACACTCAGATTTGGCAACGTAGCAGGTACAGCAATTGCACTCGTGAATATGCATGGATCAGCTAATTATTATTTCATTGTGATGGTATTTAACTCCATTCTTTTTGTGGTAGTGCTTGTCATGACTTGAGCAAAGCACAGCAATGTTTCGCTGCCTGCTTGCATTCGGCCTTGCCTGAGAAATTGGACTGTCGATTCAACTAACTCTGAAGACTAGTAGTATTCGCTTTATATTTAGTTATTCCATTCAGCCACAGTGTTGGCTTCATTTTCCATTTGAGAGTTTCAGTTAACGACCCTGTTTGGCCTAGTGTTGATTGTTTTCTTTTCCCTTTAACTCTGTTCACTTTAAAGTCAATGAACTATCGACCCACTTCAGTGTCTCTCACTCCATACTTGGGCTATATCCAAACGTAGTGATATGCGATATAACACATACTAGAATAAACCACTTACAAATTTATTTTTCTGCAAAATATGATCTTGCTATCTGCAAGAAATAACTTTGGTACTTTTGTTATACGTGCAAGGAAACATTTCTGCAAAAAGCAACCTTTGCACTTAATGAATACATTAATGAGGAATGACACAAAATACTTCGACCACTGCTTTATATCAAAACTACAGGTAACTAAAAATCTGTTAGAGGCAGATATAAAGTGCAGGTAATTTATAAATAGATGAGTGGCGACGTGCTCTGCAAACAGACATGCAGAAAGCACCAGATAATATGATAAGAGTAGTTTAAGTTTCAATTAAAGGGTTGGCAAAATACAGTTAGAATGAAGCAATGAAGATAACTTTCAATACAGAAATAAGCAGCTTCAGTCATGATTGCTTGCATATGAGTTGGTTTTGGACACCTTCATCTTTGCTTTACTTAACCTAAAGTGTAATAGTTGCAGCCCAGCAAATGCAGTGTAATTACTTGTTTCTTCAAAATGCATTTTCTTGGCAGAGAATGGACATCGCCTCCCCTCCATGAATTCTATCTATACTTCTCATTGTCTCGGTAAAGTAGCCGATATAATCAAAGACCCCAACCCATCCTAGACATTCTCTCCTCCCCCTCCCACTGGGTAGAAGATACAAAAGCTCAAAAGTGCATATCACCAGGCTCAAGGACATGTTCTATCTTGCTGCTATAAGACTATCGAATGGTCCCCTAGTATGAAAACTGGGACTCCTGACCTCACAATCTACCTTGCTATGGTCTTAAGCTTTGATGTCTGCCTGCACTGCACTTTCTCTGTAACTATAACACTCTATTCTGCATTGCGTTATTGGTTGCTCTTGTACTATCTCAAACACTGATGTGATGAAACAATTGGTACGGATGGCATACAAATAAGTTTTACACTGAACCCCAGAACATGTGACAATCAACTTACCTATAACAAATTGGACTATCTCCTAGCACACTTCAGTCATGCTTGCTGAAAAGGCAGTTCTCTTGTGCATGTCTGTTCTTCTTGCCCAATGAAAGCCCTGTCCAGAATTTCTGGAGGAGTTCAGAAGGCGGTACTGAAGCTGGTTGCAATCACCACAAGGTCCTGGAAGAAAGGGCCACAGTTTAGGACTCTCTCACTACTGTACACTAACTAGATGGAACCCGTGTGAAATTCCTGTCAACTGGCTGGTTGAGTGTTTTACATAAAAGATAACAGTGAACATTTAAGTAATTAGAATAATAAGGCTTGTGACAAAATTATTGACATGAATGCTCTGCATTACATGTATCTGAATTTTTAAAGAATTAAATAAAAACATGTTAAGACCATAAGACCATAAGATATAGGAGCAGAAGTAGGCCATTTGGCCCATCGGGTCTGCTCCGCTATTCAATCATGGGCTGATCCAATTCTTCCAGTCATCCCCACTCCCCTGCATTCACCCCATGCTCTTTGATACCCTGGCTAATCAAGAACCTATCTATCTCTGCTTTAAATGCACCCAATGACTTGGCCTCCACAGCCACTCATGGCAACAAATTCCACAGATTTACCACCCTCTAAGTAAAGTACTTTCTCTGCATCTCTGTTCTAAATGGATATCCTACTATCCTGAAGTCGTGCCCTCTTGTCCTAGAATCCCCTACCATTGGAAATAACTCTGCCATATCTAATCTGTTCAGGCTCTTTAACATTTGCAATGTTTCTATGAGATCCCCCCCTCATTCTCCTGAACTCCAGGGAATACAGCCCAAGAGCTACCAGATGTTCCTCATACGGTAACCCTTTCATTCCTGGAATCATTCTCGTGAATCTTCCTGAACCCTCTTCAATGTCAGTGTATCCTTTCTAAAATAAGAAGCCCAAAATTGCACACAATACTCCAAGTGTGGTCTCATGAGTGCTTTATAGAGCCTCAACATCACATTCCTGTTCTTATATTCTATACCTCTAGAAATGAATGCTAACATTGCATTCACCTTCTTCACCACCGACTCAATCTTGGAGGTTAACCTTTAGGGTATCCTGCACAAGGACTCCCATGTCCCTTTGCATCTCTGCATTTTGAGTTCTCTCCTCATATAAATAATAGTCTGCCCATTTATTTCTTCCACGAAAGTGCATGTCCATACACTTTCCAACATTGTACTTCATTTGCCACTTTACCCATTCCCCTAAACTATCTAAATCTCTCTGCAGGCTCTCTGTTTTCGCAATACTACCTGCTTCTCCACTTACCTTTGTATCATCAGCAAATTTAGCCACAAATCCATTAATCCCATAGTCCAAATCATTTACATACATCGTAAAAAGCAGCTGTCCCAACGCCGACCCCTATGGAACTCCACTGGTAACCAGCAGCCAGCCAGAATAGGATCTCTTTATTCTCACTCTCTGTTTTCTGTCAACCAGCCAATGCTCCACCCATGCTGGTAACTCCCCTGTAATTCCATGGGCTCTTATCTTTCTAAGCAGCCTCATGTGCGACACCTTGTCAAAGGCCTCCTGAGAATCCAAGTACTCCACTTCTACTGCATTTCCTTTTTCTACCCTGCTTGTAATTTCCTCAAAAAATTGCAGTAGGTTTGTCAGGCAGGATTTTCCTTTCAGGAAACCATGCTGGCTTTGGTCTATCTTGTCATTTGCCTCCAGGTATTCCGTAATCTCATCTCTAATAATCGATTTCAACAACTTCCCAACCTCTGATGCCAGGCTAACAGGTCTATAGT
Organism: Hemitrygon akajei; assembly: GCF_048418815.1. Taxonomy (NCBI): domain Eukaryota; kingdom Metazoa; phylum Chordata; class Chondrichthyes; order Myliobatiformes; family Dasyatidae; genus Hemitrygon; species Hemitrygon akajei. Next base: position 152,996,838 of record NC_133128.1, read on the forward strand.
TTCTTTTCTGCTGCCTCCCACCCTTCTTAAATAGCGGAGTAACAGTTGCAATTTTCCAGTCATCCGGTACAATGCCTGAATCTATCGATTCTTGAAAGATCATTGTTAATGAAGAAATAAGCTCACCATTTCTTTTTCACAGCTTCTCAAAGACAATCAGAAATGGGTACCAAATTCAACTTCACCGTTCAAGAGTGAACTTGCACTAACTCCCCAAAAATTACACTTACCAGAAGTATTTTTTTCACAAATCCCCCATCAGCTACATTTGTAAAGTGGTATTGTATTCCTTTCTTAAATACTGTATATTAAAGGATGTCAATAAAGGAAAGAAAAAGAACAATTATCTCCTATCAGGCAGTCTGATTACGTAAGTCAATTAACATCTGTAAATATGCAAAAATGTTCTTGGGTAAACTTGAAGTTCTAGATTTTGCCCAAACACAACCTTTGTCATATGATGCCTAAAGGATCATTAGACCACATGGTACAATTCGTGTTGGAGGGGCCTTTCCAACTTAAGCAGCATAGTAAAACAATTCTAATTTGCTCGAGGCCATAAGATGCAACAGGTTTGTTTAATAATGGGAAGAGAAGATTTTATCAATTCCGGTTTTGAGCCTTTAAAATTGTAAACCTATGTCCCAGAATAACCTGAGTCTAGGTTAAAGTGACTATAAATCTCATTTTGCCACATCTCATGTATTTACTTAATTTCAACAGACCCAACTAACCCGCTGTATTTCTGCTTTAATTATTTTTATTTATTGAGATACAGTGCAGAATAGGCTTTTCTGGTCCTTTGAGCTGCACAGCCCAGCAATTCCCCTGATTTGATCGGAGCCTAATGACCAGTTAATCTACCAGCTGGCATGCCTTTGGACTGTGGGAGAAAACCAGAGCATCTACAGTAACCCCTCACAGTCACAGGGAGAATGTACAAACCCCTTACTCACAGCAGCAGGAATTGAACCCAGCTCGCTGGTACTGTAAAGCTTTGTGCTAACCACTAATCTACCATGCCGCCCTTGTAAAAGCAACCTTTTACAAATATTGAAAGCTCGTGTATTGCAAAGTCTACACTTCTGTCCTCCCTATATCTGAAAATATTCGGAAGATTCTAATACCTAGAACAAAGAAAAGAGCTGAAAAAAATCACCAGTGATTCCACCCACAGTAGCAACTGCCTATTCACCAACCTGCCATCAGGTTTATGCTACGAGTCCACCACCGCCAGGTCATCTCCGAAGCATCTTTCCTGCAGCTGTCCAGTTTCTTAACTTAAGTGTAATACCCTAACTGTCCCTGCACAACATCTATTAAATGGTCTTTCCTGCTCTCCTTGTTCTGTTGGTAATTATTGCTTCTGTTCATATGTTCACTTTTATTTAAGTTTGGTTATCGGCATTTGCACATGTGACCATTCTGCTAATTGTTGATTGCTCATGGCTGGTTGCACTATTGTCTTATAAATTGTTGGTTGCTATTGTGTTGTCTGTTATAGTGTTGTCCTTGCGTTTTATGCTTGGCACTGAACCACAATCAATTCTGCTATGTTTCACAAACTGGCAATAAAAGGATTCTGGTTCTGATTCTGAAACATAAAAGCAGATGGCTTAATTACATGGAAGTGAATGCAACATGAATTAGCTTCTAATAAAAACTTCTTGATTACATGAGTGATCAATTATATTGGTAATCCAGAACTTCTCATCCGAAGCTTTGTGTAGCAGGTGCAGCCTTATTATTTACCCACCTACCACCTATCGCAAGAGATGCTGACTAGTAACTCAGAAGCTCATCAATATCTGAGAAGTTTATGAGAACTAAACAGTTCTTTGTTGCTTTTGACTAAAAGATCTACATAACATCCCTTTGTAATAAGCTGTTCATTTTTTAATATTCCATTATTTGACCTCAAGATCCTTGTAGATAGCTATGACCGGTGTGTGAGTATGGATATCCAAAATAAATGCTTACACTGCTGAAACAAAAGAATCTAGAGATAGTGGCCAGTCATAAAGGACAGAAGCTGCTTAATAGTTTCTGCTGTACATATTTTTGAAAGATGAATCTTGAGGAGTGATGTTTGAGAGATAGAATGCCTTCAACTATCTGATTGTTTTAATTACAGAGTTTTACTTCTGTTAGGTTGATGCCTCTTCTCCATAGACGTAGGCCACGTGTGAGCTCAGAGTGGTCATTCATTCTCTCTCTGCCATCAAAGTCTGTAGAATTGCCTCATCCATCATCCATAAGCATAATGTAGGCTGGAAGATTAAACATTTCCTTTCACTGTAAGCATGGAACTTCTGTATTTATTAATTATCTTTGCCTCTCATGATCTAATATACTTCAGTTGGGTCATCCCTCAGTCTTCTTCACTCCAAGGAAAACAGCTTAGCTTCCCCCATGACAAGGCAACATTCTGGCAAACAATCTCTCGCTCTCTCTCTCTCTCTCCAAACCTTCTCCATACAATACCGATCCTTTACTGTATAGTATACAGAATACCAATCATTTTCTAATAAAACCTTATGAAAAACTATCATCAAATTACATAAAAGCTAGTAACATTTGAAAAAGGGAAGAGTCTTCTAACTACTTTGCATTCTTCTGGTCTAGGGTTACTTCACCCACTGAACTCTTGATTAGTTTGCCCATTTGACAAGCTTACCTTCCTCACAACATCAGAACATTTTGCATATTAAGTTTAGTCTGACACGCAGGAACGAGGGTATTCTGGAGGCTATAACAATCAATTAAACAAATGAGGGTTGCTTTGGCAAGATGTTGGCTACAAAGGATTCATGCTGGTGAAGATTAAATGTTTGCTTGCATGCTAATAATACCTCTGTTACCTCAGAATTACAGTTCCATACACCCCTGATGTACTAGTAAGTGTGCAGTAGAGATAATGTCCATCTGCACATCTGCTGAGAACATCCCCAATGCCATAATTCTTGTGCTTGTTGACTGATTTTGATTGTTGATTATGAATGCACAAAGCAACACTCAATATAATCTTAACAGCATTTACAGTGCAGGGGAGCCTGGAGTAGAAATAACAGCAAAGTTAAAATGATCAAGTTACATTAGTTATGTTGGAAGAGAATGGTTGTAAATATGAATAGTGAACTTGAGTAACCATTTGATATTACTAATGACTTGAGAAATGCAAGTCCCTCCCTGCCCTGGCTGCTGTTCTGATGATGTTCACGTTTCAGTCCAGCTTTTAACCTCAGCTACAAGTCTCACAGATTACAAAAGGACTTTAATCCATCTGGGCTCAGAGCAGACACCCCAGCTTCAGAAAGCTTGTCAGCTCAGGTTATCGAAAGCTTCGTCTTCCATTCTTTGACTCCTCAGTTCATGTCTTCCACGACAATACCCCCACCCCATTGTCTGCATTCCCTTTGAGTCTCTAGCCACCCATATGTTCTCTTTTAAATATACCTATTGAGTCATCTCTGCAACTCCAACCCAAGCATCAGGAGGAGCTAATTCATGTGATTATCTTAGAGATGGATATTGAGTCTGGATTATGATCTCTGTGGGAAGAGCCATAAAATGAACCAATAAATGACATGAAGTAACATAAAGCCAACTGCAATGAGAAAGTGTCCCAGACTGTGCAGAGGAGCTGGAAATGACCATCTGAGTGTAGCATAGAGACAAAGAATGAAGGCTAAAAAGAGAAATAGTATGATCTTATTGAAAGGTAGAACAGGCTCAAAGGGCCATAGAATAGGCATCTATTAGTCTCGAAAGACCATGGATTTGCACCTTGGACAGTTTCCAGGGCAGAGGCCTGGGCAGGGTTGTATGGGAGACAGGCAGTTGCCCATGCCCACGCCACTGATGTTGTCCAAGGGAATGTGCTAGGGCCGATACAGCTTGATACATCGCAGAGCAATGTGTGGTTAAGTACCTTGCTCAAGCACACAACACGCTGCCTTAGCTGAGGCTCGAACTAGCAACCTTCAGATCACTAGACCAAAGCCTTAACCACTTGGCCATAGAATATATTGCTCATTTTCCAATGATAAGTAATTGGTGTTAGTATTGGTAGCATTGGAAGAGTTTTAAAAAATTATTGTTGGCTAATATTTTTCATTTTTACCTTCCTATAATAACGTTAGAAAGAGCAGGGATGAAGTTATTCAAACCACCCTGAGGACAGGTACCAGATTGCTTCAACAGAAAGTAAAATCTGCCAAGTCATCTCAGAGTCATCTTCCTATCTAAGAGGCTGGATTGTAATTACCCTGTGTATCACCCACAAATCAATACCAGTTTGAGGATATACGGTCTGGACTGAAGTTAGCAACATAAAACTTTTAACTGTTAGCTATTTTATTAGTTCCCTGTTCCAATTAATGTTTTACACTTCCTAACTCCTTGTATCTTCCTAATGTCATTTTATTGATTACACCACTTCAACATCTTATTTTCACCATCTAATTTAAAAATTGTCATTCATCACCTTGTTTTCTGGCTTTTTAACAAAAATCACTCCACAAAATATTCAACTTGAAAATTTCTTTCTATCAATTACTATTCACAACACTAGGTTTCATTTCATTTAATCTCCTATAGGGTTCTAAACATCTTCCTTAAACGAAGTTCTCCTTCACCAACATGCTAAATGCTCCAACTTCAGGTAACTCTAAGCCTGGGCTCCTTCCATTACATCCAGGTTCTCCCTCTTCTTGTACATGCCTCTCTGTCCAACTGACTATAACCCATTCCCCTGTCCACGTGGGTTTCTTCTCCCCAGGCATACTCTCCCAATCCCCTCCTCTGTTTGACATCATCCCTCCATTGTTTTGTTCCACTTACCACCTTCCAGCCTCTCTCTCTAGCTTCCCCACCCCACTCCATCCCAGTCTGGATCCATCTGTCCATTGTCTTTCAGTTGTTTTTCCTGATCTATTTCCACCTCTTAATCACCATCCTCTGTCTTTTAGCTCTGTCCCTCACCTTCCAGCCCTTGTTTACCCCTCCTACTCTCCTCTTTATGGAGGCTACCTCCCCTCTGCACCCCTAGTTTGGATACAAGGCAACAGCTGGGACCAGCTTCTCCAGCAGTTAGACTTTCCTATTGCTCTTCATTTCCTCTTCTCTAAGAAGGGCACCTCAGCTCCCATATTCCAAGTTTGATAAAAGATCTATGTCCAAAATATGGCAGCCTCCAATACCTGACATCAGCAACCTGGCTTAAATGGTGAAGGGAATAGGCTTACACAGATGTATTCATGAACAACCCAGTGGAAAAATGCATAATATGTGAATATCTTGCACAAGTCAGTGACTAGAACCTTAATGGAAACATTTTTAATCTACTGCTGTGCGCAGAGTAATCTGATGTTCATTTGGTAGCATTCTCTTCTTTTTTACTTTAGAGCTAAACTATATGTGCTGTTTCATTAATTACACAGAAACATTAAAGCTTCAACAGACTGCTGGTGAGTGGAGCTATGTCAGACATTGCTATGCTTATTTTCTGATTACTCTTACAAAATAAGTTTATTTATTACATCAAAGGAAGATTAATTATCCATTGCATCCTATTCTGTCATTTCCAATATTATGCCATTTCTAAAATCGGTGAATGAGTTGGTTTAATTGATATATGGAGGGACCTTTTCCCCGACAGAAGGGATTACACTCATTATTCTGCTCCCCATTCTGTAGATACAAGAATAGACTATTTCATAACATTTGGAAAAGACAAAGACAAAATAAACACCAGTGGAATTGGGACAATAGATGTAAGTGACCATGCACCTATATATCTAACTGTTGATTTTGACCTACAACCAAAGAATACTATCTGGAAACTAAATTCAAGTCTACTCAATGATCCATACTTTAAGGAACAAATTAAAAAAGAAATTGGTCTCTACTTAGAATTTAATGATAATGGAGAGGTTTCACCTCCCATCTTATGGGATACTCTGAAGGCGGTCTTAAGAGGGAAAATTATAGCGATATCTTCATATAAGGAAAAAATAAGGAATAAAACATTAGAGGAATTACAAAATAGGCTGAAGGAACTAGAGAAAAAACACAAATTGAATTTGACACAGGATACATTAGGGGAAATTAAAAGAACTAGGAATGAAATTAATAGTTTGGCTACGCAAGAAATCAGGAAAAATTTAATGCTTCTGAAACAGAGACATTATGAAAGTGGATCGAAATCTATGAAAATACTGGCGTGGAAACTGAAAAAAAAGATAGCAGAAAATACAATTCATAGAATTAGGGACCCAAGAATGAAAATTATAAAAAATAAGCTAAGTGAAATTCAAGAAGCTTTTGAAGTGTTTTACAAAACTCTATATTCCAAAGTTCCAGGGGGAAGCATAACCCAAATTGACACCTTCTTGAATTCTCTAGAGTTACCCACTTTAAGCGAAGAACAAAATAGAACAATGACTGCTGACATAACTGAAGTTGAATTAAAAGCTGCAATTAGTAGGCTTAAATTAAGCAAGTCACCAGGATTAAATGGGTATACAGCAGAGGGGTACAAAGAATTTAAAAATGTGTTAATTCGTGTTTTACTCCCCACACTGAACTGGGCTCTAAAAAAGGCACAATGCCACCCAGTTGGAAGGAAGCGATAATCTCAGCTATACCGAAAGAAGGCAAGGATAAAATGGAATGTGGGTCATTTAGACCAATATCCGTTCTTTCTTTTTTATGGTAAAACTTTTTATTCTGGTTTTTTTTCATGACCATTAACAGAGACACAGGAGAAAAGCAGGTGTTGTTTTCCCTTCTTGCAAGAACAAAGCCTTCTCCAGTTTAGACAACCGCAAACTGTGAGCAGAGGGAAAACAGAAACAGGACCCTGCCTCTGTCCCACATCAACATCAATTAAATTCCTGATCTTATTTGGTATAGGAACACCGACCAGTATTTTTGATTACTAATGCTTGATATCAACTAGTCTCCCTGTTTCTATGCAAAAGGCATATATATATACAGTACCAACGATTAACATTTCCACATTGATGCATTAATATACTTTTAAAAAGTTCAGCCACTTCCTTTTCCATTCAGCATTACACAGGGTGCCTCTTGTGGGGAAATAATGATATTTGTGTTTTTTTTCCTGTTGGTTTCTGGGATTGGGAAAATGTGTTTTAAGGCTGCAGTGCTCTACAGCATCCACAAAGTTGCACTGAAAGGGTTAATGAAAGCTAGCATTCACGGCACTCAAGTTTCAGTTGTATAGCTGTCTTCACAGATTGTTCTCTCGTTACTAACAAAAGGCAAATAAACTTAAATTTCAAATTAGCACTGATATAAGATGCTTTTTGATTTTAAATCAAGCTCTATAAGTTTGTGAAACTAAGGCTTCCGTTCTTAATGTAGATTATAGATTATTTACGTCCATCATGGCCAAACGATTAGAGGAGTTTCTACCCATACTGATACGTAACGATCAGACAGGTTTTATACGACAATGCCAGACACAAGACAATATACGAAGGACACTTCACATTATGGATCATATACAAAAAAATAAAATCGAAGCAATAGTGATAAGTGTGGATGCTGAAAAAGCATTTGATTCGGTTAATTGGAATTTTCTTTACAGAGTTTTACATAGATTTGGTTTCCAAGACACAATTATTAAAACTATACAGACACTATATGACAATCCTACTGCTAGGATTAAAATCAATGGATATTTATCAAATAGTCTTACCCTAGAAAGGGGCACGAGACACAGTTGTGCATGGTCACCACTACTTTTCGCGTAATATCTGGAACCATTAGCTCAATACATCAGACAAAATGAAGCTATCAGGGGAATTACTATTAAAGGGACAGAGCATAAATTGGCTCGTTATGCAGATGACATTTTGATCTATCTAGGGCAACCAACATACTCTTTACCTAAATTGATGCAATCCTTTGAACAATATGGTCAATTATCAGGATACAAGATCAACATAGATAAAACCCAATTACTTTCATATTACTATAGCCCACCAAGAGAAATTGAAAGTAGATACCCCTGGGCATGGCAAACAGAGTCTTTCAAATATTTGGGCATCATTATGCCAAAAGATTTGGCAAAATTATCAGAATGTAATTATCAGCATTTATATAAAAAAATTAAGGAAGATGTGGCAAGATGGAACCTGATTCCTTTTTTCAGTCTCAGTTCAAGGAATGAGTCTATTGAAATGAATATACTTCCCTGACTGTTATATCTCTTTCAAACCCTACCAATAGAGATTAATCAAAATCAATTCAATGAATGGAACAAGATGTTATCAAGGTATATTTGGCAGGGTAAAAGGCCTAGAGTTTGTCTCAAAACTTTGCAATTAGCAAAGGAAAAGGGGAGATGGGGCCTACCTACCCTTAGAGATTATTATTTTGAAGCACCGTTGAGAACTGTGATATGTTGGTGCAACCCATCATATGACGCTCAATGGAAAAACATTGAGGAGCGGGTACTTCCCATCCCCATACAAGCAATTTTGGCTGATAACAACCTGCAAAGGTACATAAATACTATTGATAACCCATGGGTGAAATTGACTCTTAAAATATGGAAAACTACTATAAAAGAATATAATCTAGAGGGAGATATTGCAATTCTTAAATGGTGTGCATATGACTGAGATTTTACATCAAATAAATTGGATGATAGATTTAAGGACTGGACAGCTAAAGGAATAACAGTTCTTTGCAACATAATGAAAGAAGGAACACTGTTCAATTTTGAAATGCTTAAAGAGAAACACTTATTAGATAAACAAGATTTTTATTGGTATTGACAGATGTGACAATATGTTAATAAGATGCTTAAAAATGTAACTAAGGCAAGTACATGCTTGATCGAGCTATTTAGAAAAGCATATAATTCAGATAATGGTAGTAGAATCATTTCAAGTATGTATAAGAGGTTGTCAAATCTTAAAACACGTTTGACTTCATACATTAAAACAAAATGAGAGAAGGAAGGAGGGAAAATTATATCTGAGGAAGAATGGACAACAATATGGAGATATCAATGGAAGTGTACCAGTTCACAGAAATTGAGGGAGTTTGGATGGAAAAACTTGATCAGATATTTTATTGCACCCTCTCAGAAATCCCATTATGATAGTAACCTCCCTGTTTGCTGGAGAAATTGTGGAAATCAAAATGCAAATCATTATCATATTTTTTGGGACTGCCCTGTTATCAAAAACTATTGGAGGGGGATACACAATGCCCTACAAGGCATCTTTAAATGTGAAATACCCTTAGAGAGTAAGACCATATATTTTGGATATATACTTCAAGAATGGTTGAAAAGAGATAAATATTTAATTAATATACTGTTGGTGGCTGGTAAAAAGACTCTTACTAGGAAATCGTTATCACAGGAGAGCCCAATTTTAAATACATGGATGGAAATTACAATGGACATTTACAAAATGGAGAAGATAACAGCATCTGTTAATCATAAGCTGGAACAATTTGATTCATACTGGGAAAAATGGTTTAACTACATAATGCCTCATAGGCCTGATTTTATTCTCACAAATCAATGAATATATTGTAAAAAAAAAGATCATTCCCTACTTGTACATAGTTCTTTCCTTTTGCTTGTTTTTTTCTTTCCACTCTTTTCTATAAGTGTATACCTCAGATAAATACTTTGTGGAGATTTGTGATATATATGATTATTTGATATATATGTACAATGTCTGAAATACATCTTATGGAAATGTTTGTTTGATGATGAACTTCAATTTAAAAAAATTACCAAAAAAAATTGGTGAATGAATAATCGTAATTTAAAATAGTCACATCAAAGTTAACAACCTCTTATGGATGAAATCCTGAAGTCAGTACCTTTAGGTTTCATCATGACCTGAAGTGACAAATGTGCAGTATTTGTAAGGAATGTGTTCAGAGTGAGTTATTGTGTTACAAGGGCTAAATATGAAGTCTGACCCCATTTCAATGCTAGAAGTATAAAGATCCTGTGAGATCAGAGAAATTAAAACAGCACCTTAAAGTACCTGATCCTATGTACCATACTAATCTCTCTCATTGTACTCAGAGCTTTCCCTATATATTGCTATATAATGCTCCTCATACACCAGTGTTCTCCTTTATTTAGCTAATGTGACACAAAGGTGACTATTCAGTACAGGTCCTACAAGGTAATCTCTTCAATCCCATCCCCCACTTCTTATTTTCTCTATATCTCTGCACTCCCAGATTTACATGGATGCAGTCGACTGAAAGTTTCTCACACCATGAAATGGCTTGGTTTGTGCACTTATGAACACTATAGTCACCCTACTGAGGTTATTTTTATTTAGATATATACTGTTGCATGGTAACAGACCCTTCTGATCCAATGATCCTGCATCACACAGTTACACCCATGTAACCAATTAACCTACCAGCCTGAACATCTTTGGAATATGGGAGGAAACTGGAGCACCTGGAGAAAATCCACATAGTCACGAGGATAACAAACTCCTACATGCAGCAGCAGAATTGTACCTGGGGTATTGGCACTGTAGTAGTATCACTCTAACCACTATGCTACAGTGCTGCCCCTAGTTATGGTTTGGCTTGGCTTGGCTTGACTTGGCCTGACAACAATAAACAACCTTCTGACTAAAGGCACGTGTTGATCAGAACAAAGAAGCAGAGTGATGGAGAGGAAAGGGCCATAGATAAAGGACTTCAAAACTTTACCCTTACACAACTTCTATTGAGTAAGCATTGGACTGACTGAAGGAATCATCAGAGGTAAAGAAAAAGTTTGAGAATATATTCCATGAGTTATGCTTCTTTGTCATGCTAGTGCACAGCACATATAGGCAGCAGAATAAAAGAAGGATTATATAGTTATAATTGGCACTGCTTCCATAAATTATGGAGTTTTCAGAGCCATAAGGAGATCACACTTGTGCCAAGATGACAGACTTACAGACCATCACCTGCATTTCCAATTTCATTTCAGATTTTCAGCACTCACAGTATTTTTCTTTTGTGTTTTCTACCAAAAACTGGATTAAAATTTTAAACTGCATCCTTCTGATTCATTGAGAACATTTCAAAAGCTATGTCAGTCTGTATAGCACTTGGGAATGGGCTTAGATCATGATTTGTACTTTGTGTGTCTTTAGTTCCTTATAAAGAAAAAGATGTCACACTCTGATGCACCATCCTTCAAAATAGCACTTATTTTCTATACAGATATTAGCTTTGCCCCAATTTTTAACAGTCTTCAGTAAATTTTAACAACAGTCCATGTTTTTTTCTCTCTTTTGAGTGAATTAGATGATTCTTTGAATGCTCAACAGAAACATTACAAGATACTTTTTGTGAGTTCTCTGTTTAATCCCATATTCCAAAGAAGTGCTGGTTGTTGTATAAACTGGCTACTGCAGAATTGCCAGTGGCCAGTAGTGTAACTGGATGGCAATGTGTCAGGGTGTCGTTGCTGGGCTCATTGCACAGAATACATAACAAGGAAATAAACTGGGGAATGGCATTGATAGGATTGCTCATCATAGAAACTATGGATAGAAAATATGATAAATAATTCTATTGTTTGTGCAAAAATAGGTTATCTACAAGTCACACAGCTTGTGAGCCATAAACCATTCACATTATTGGCAAGCTAATTGCTAGCCTGTCAGATATATCGTCCAAGATAGAGATACAGTATGTACTATGTGTGTGGAGAGCAGGTCAGTGTTCAGCATGTCCAAAGTTAGACTTTTGTGCCTCTAGTTGGCTAGAATTGACTTGAGCCTTGAAGATTTAAGCCCTCTGTTCAGGTAGAGAACTCACTGTATTGGGTAGGAAGGAACAAGGGATTTCCTCACCCTAAGTAGATCAGGACAGTGAATCTGCCTTCCTTTCTCATTTTCTAAGACCATAAAACTATAAGATATAGGAGCAGAATTGGGCCATTTGGCACAGCGAGTTTGCTCCACCATTTTGTTATGGCTGATCCAATTTTCCTCTCAACCCCAATTACCTAGCTTTGCCTCATATCTCTTTGTGCCCTGACCAATCAAGAATCTATCAACCTCTGTCTTAAATATAGATAAAAACTTGGTGTCCACAGCTGCCTGTGGCAAAGAATTCCATAGAGTCAACACTCTCTGGCTAAAGAAATTCTTCCTCATCCCTGTTCTAAAAGGACACGCCTCTATTCTGAGGCTGGGTCCTCTGGTCTTAGGAAGCAACCTCTCCACATCTGTTCTATCAAGGCCTTTCACCATTTAACAGGTTTCAATGAGGTCACCCCTCATTCTTCTGAATTCTGGTGAATACAGGCCTAGAGCATCAAACACTCTTCATATGACAAACCATTCAACCTTGGAATCATGTTCGTGAATCTCCTTTGAACACTCTCCAGTTTCAGCACATCCTTTCTAAGATAAGGGGCCCAAAACTGCTCACAATACTTCAAGTGAGGCCCCACTAATGCTTTATAAAGTCACAACATTACTTCCTTGCTTTTATATTCTAGTCCTCTCAAAATGAATGCTAACATTGCATTTGTCTTCCTCACCACAGACTCAACCTGCAAATTAACCTTCATGGAATCCTGCACAAGAACTTCCAAGTCCCTTTGCACCTCAGTTTTTTGTATTTTCTCTCCATTTATATAATAGTCAACCCTTTCATTTCTTCTACCAAAGTGCATGACCATACACTTCCTGACACTGTATTCCCTTTGCCAGTTCTTTGCTCACTCTCTGTTTTATCCATGCTAGAATCTTTCCTGTAATACCATGGGCTCATAGCTTGTTAAGCAGCCTCATGTGTGTCACCTTGTCAAAGGCCTCCTGAAAATCCAAGTACACAACAACGACCAATCCTCCTTTGTCTATCCTGCTTATTATTTCTTTAAAGAATTCCATTAGATTTGTCAGGCAAGATTTTCCCTTGAGGAAACCATGCTGACTATAGCCTATTTTATCATATGTCTCCAAGTATCCCGAGAACCCATCCTTAGTAATAAACTCCAATATCTTCCCAACCACTCATTTCAGACCAACTGGCCTATAGTTTCCTTTCTTCTACCTCTCACCCTTCTTGAAGAGTAGAGTAACATTTGCAATTTTCCAGTCTTCTGGAACCATTCCAGAATCTAGTGATTCTTGAAAGATTATTACTAATACTTCCTCGATCTCTTCAGCCACCCCTTTCAGAACTCTGAAGTGTACACCATCTGCTCCAGCTGGCTTATCTATCTTCAGACTTTTCAGTTTCCCTAAGAAACTTCTCTCTAGTTATGGTAACTTCACACATTTCATGACCTCTGACACCAGGAACTTCCATCATACTGCTAGCATCTTCCACAGTGAAGACTGATACAAAATAGTTATTCAGTTCATCTGCCAATTTGTGTCTCCCATTACGACCTCTCCAACATCATTTCCAGCTTCAAATATCCACTCGTGCCTCTCTTTTACACTTTACGTATTTGAAGAAACTTTTGCTATCCTCTTTAATATTATTGGCTAGCTTACTTTCGTATTCCATCTTTCCTTTTTATTGACTTTTTAGTTGTCTTTTGTTGGTTTTTAAAAGCTTCCCAATCCTCTAACTGCTCACTAATATTTGCTCTATTATATCCCATCTCTTTGGCTTTTATGTTGGCTTTGACTTCTCTTGTTAGCCACAATTGTGTCATCTTTCCTTTAGAATACTTCTTCCTCTTTGGAATGTATATATCTGGTACCTTTCAAATTGCTACCAAGAATTCCAGCCATTGCTGCCCTGCTAGTGTTCTCTTCCAATCAATTCTGGTCAAATCCTCTCTCATGCTTCTGTAATTCCCTTGGCACTACTGTAATTCTGATCCATCTAACTTTGGCTTCTTCTTCTCAAGTTTCAGGGTGAATTCAATCATATTATGATCACTTTCCCCTAAGGGTTCTTTATTCCTTAAGATTTCTAATCAATTCTGATTCATTGAACAACACCCAATCCAGAATAGCTGATCCTCAACCATGAACTGCTCTAAAAGAGTTGTATAATAAGCGAGGTAATTTGAGATTTACAGCAATGGGTTCAGTTGTCTGAAGCAGTATCCCACACTGTTGAAATCAGCAGTTCTTACAAAGAGATCAGGATATCAGGAAATCGTGACTTTTTGCTGACCACTAGCTCTGGTGAAATGTCACCCTTCGAAACAACATAGATGTACAATGTTGAATTTGACTTAAATGGCGAAAAAGCAAACCACAATGTAATTTCAGAGCTCTGTGAAAGATATCGGCAAAGTGACTCAACATGGTGGTTGGGTGGAAAACCACAAAGATGCTTTAACACGGAATATCTGACACAGCAAGGGGACAGCCAAGAGTTGAATTATGCTTATGGTGGTCAACAATACACATAATCTCCAAATTACATATAGGTAATCTTGAAAACCCTAACCACCAAGTTCAAGAACAGCTTCTATCCCATTGTTATAAAAAAAATTAATGGGCACCTTCTGCAATTAAGAGGAGTTCTTGATCTTATAATCCACTTCCGCTTGGCCTTTGCATCTTATTGTCTACACTGCTCTTTCTCTGTAACATTCCTCCTACAAACCTAAGTTTCAGGAGGTGGGTGCCTGGATGGCTATCAGGAGAGAGGAAGGGAATAGACGTCTAGTGCAGATTACCCCTGTGGCTATTCCCCTCAATAATAAGTGTATCACTTTGGATACTGTTGGGGGATGACCTACCAGGGAGAAACCGCAGCAAGCAGGTCTCCGGTACTGAGTCTGTCCCTGTGGCTCAGAAGGGAAGGGGAGAGAAGAGAAGTACAGTAGTGATAAGAGATTCCATTGTTAGGGGAGCAGACATGAGACTCTGTGGGTGTGATAAAGACACCGGGGTGGTATTTTGCCTCCCAGGTGCCTGGGTCAGGAATGTCTTGGATTAGGTCCACAGCATTTTAAAGTGGGAGGGTGAACAGCCAGAAGTTGTGGTACACATTGGTACCAACGGCATCGGTAGGAAATGAGAGGAGGTCTTGATAGAGAATATAGGGAGAAAGCTGAAAAGCAGGACCTCCAGGGTAATAATTCTGTATTTCTCCCTGTGCTGCATGCCAGTGGAGTTAAGAATAAGATGATCTGGCAGATGAATGCATATCTGAGGAATTAGTGCAGCGGGCAGAGTTTCTGATTTCTGCATCATTGGGATCTCTTCTGGAGAAGGTGTGAATTACATTAAAAGGATGGGTTACACCCGACCCTGAAGGGGACCAATATCCTTATGGGCAGCTTTGCTAGAGTAGGGGAGAGCTTCAACTAATTTAGCAAGGGGATGGGAACAGAGTGATAGGGCTGACGATAGGACAGTTGGTCTACAAGTAGATGCATTGTGCAGTGAGTCTATGAGGAAGGACAGGCAGGTGATAGGGCCAGCCAGTGGGACAAGTTGAAGTGTAACATGGGGGCAAAATTAAAAGGGTGACGAATACAGAACTGAAAAGGTTATATGTGAATGCCTATAGTATAATTAATAAGGTAGATGATCTTAAGCACACTTAGAGATTGGCAGCAGATACTACAACACTATAGGAATCACTGAATCATGGCTGAAAGAATATCATAGTTGGGAGCTTAGGATACACCTTGTACAGAAAGGACAGGCAGGATGGCAGAGGGTTTGGTAACTGAAGTCAAATCCTTGAGGAAAAGGTGATGTAGGATTGGAAGATGTACAATTCTTGTGGGTAAAGTTAAGGAACTGCAAAGATAAAAAGACCCCAATGGGAATTATATACAGGCCTCCAAACAGTAGCCAGGAGTTTGGCAACAAATTAAAACAGGAGATAGAAAAGGTATGTAAAAAGGGCAATGTTACAATAATCATGGGGTATTTCAATATGCAAGTAGATTTGGAAAATCAGTCTGGTGCTGAAACCCAAGAGAGGGAATTTGCAGTTCGCCTCTGAAATGGCTTTCTATAACAGATTGTGGTTGAATTGAATAGGAGAAAGGCAATTCTGGATTGGCTGTTGTGTAATGAACCAAATTTCAGTAGTGAGCTTAAGGTAAAGGAACCCTTAGGAAGCACCCCCAGCCCCTAGTATTCCTTCTCTGCTGACCTGTCCCAGAGCCCTCCTGCAGCACTCCACCCTCACCATTTCCAGCATCCTTAGCCCGGATGACGTACAAACTTAACAAGTATTTTGTGCCAGCCCTAACTCTGGAAGACACTAGGAGTATACCAGAAATTCAAGAGAGTCAGGAGGCAGACTTCGCTAAGGAGGTGCTTAAATCACTTGAACCAGATGGACAACACTCCGGGTTTCTGCAAGAGGTAGCTGAAAAGATTGCAGAGGCATTAGTAATGATCTTTCAAGGATGACTTGATTCTGGTATGGTTCTGGAGGACTGGAAAATTGCAAATGTCACTCAACTCTTTAAGAAGGGAGAGAGGTAGAAGAAAGGAAATTATAGGCCTGTTAGCCTGACTTCAGTGGTTAGGAAGATGTTGGATTCCATTATTAAGGATGAGGATTCAGGGTACTTGGAGGTACATGATAAAATAGGCCAAAGTCAGCATAGTTTCCTTTAGGGGAAATCTTGCCTGACAAATCTGTTGGAATTCTTTGAGGAAATAACAATCAGGATACACAAAGGAGAGTCAATGGATTTTGTTTACTGACATTTGCCAAGGTACCACACATGAGGATAAGAGAACATGGTATTTTAGGGAAGATACTGGCATGGATAGAAGATAGGCTGACTGGCAGGAGTTAAAGAGTGGGAATAATGGGGCTTTTTCTGATTGGCTGCCATTGACTAATGGTGTTCCACATGGGTCGGTGTTGGGACCAGTTCTTGTATATGTGAATGATTTGGATAACGGAATTAATGGCTTTTTGACCAACTTTGTGGACAATCTGAAAATATGTGAAGGGGCAAGTCATGTTGAGGAACCAGGGAGTCTACAGAAGAAGCTAGTCACTATTGCCCAGTGGCATTTACATCCATAGTGATGAAGTCCTTTGAGAAGCTGGTGTTGACGCATATAAGCTCCTGTCAGAGTGACAACCTAGATTCACTCCAATTTGCCTACCAAAGCAAAATGTCTACAGCAGATGCTATCTTATTGGCTCTTCACACAATCCTGGAACAGCTGGGCAGCAAAGATGCATACATCAGGATGATCTTTATTGATTAAACCTCAGCATTTCACACCCTCATCCCTTCAAAACTTATCAGTAAATGCCAAGACTTGGACCTCCTGTGTAATTGGATCCTGGTTTCCTCCCTGGTCGAGCCCAGTCAGTTCAGATTAATAAAAACATCTCCTCCATAAGCTTCATCAGCACAGGAGCACCACGGGCATGTGTATGTAGCCCCCTGCTCTACTCACTTTACGACTATGACTGTGTGGCCAAGTACAGCTCCACCACCATGTACAAGTTTGCTAAATACACCACAGTTGTGAGTTGTATCAAAGGTTGTGATGAATCAGCATACAGGAGGGAAACTGAAAATGTTGCTGAATGGTGTAATAATAACAACCTCTCACTCAATGTCAGCAAGACAAAGGAACTGATTGTAGCCTTCAGGGGAGGGAAAGCAGTGGTCTATGACCCAGTAATCATCGGAGGATCAGAGGTGGAGAGGGTCAGAAGCTTTAAACTCCTGGGTGTTTCTATCTCAGAGGACCTGTCCTGGACCCAACATATAAATATAATTGTGAAGAAAGCACCTCTACTTCCTCAGGAGTCTGCGGACCTTTGGCATGTCATCAAAAACTTTGGAAAACTGCTATAGATATGTGGTGGAAAGTGTGCTTACTGGCTACATTACAGCCTGGTATGGGAACACCAATGCCTTTGAATGAAAATTCCTACAAAAGGTAGTGGATTCAGCCCAGTGCATCACAGGTAAACCCTCCCAACCATTGAGCACATCTACATGAAACATTGCCGTAGAAAGGCAGCATCCATCATCAGAGATCCTCAGCACCCAGGCCGTGCTCTTCTCTCGGCTGCTGGTAGAAGGGACAAGTGCTCCAGGATTCACACCATCAGGTTCAAGAACAGTTACTGCCTGTCAACCATCAGGCTCTTGAACAAATGGGGATAACTACACTCATTTAAGGACTCTTTTATCTTGTTATTTCATGTTCATTATTTATTGCTATTTATTTATATCTACATTTGCACAGTTTGATGTCTATTGATCCTATTTGCAGTTACTGTTCTATACATTTGCTAAGTTTGTCCACAGGAAAAGACCCTCAGTGTTGTGTGTGGTAATAAAGTTTACTTTGAACTTTGAACTTCGACAGATTGGGAGAATGGGCAAAGAAGTGGAAGATGGATTATAGTGCAGAGAAGTGTATGATCATGCACTTTGGTAGAAAGAATAAAGCCGTAGAATATTTTCTAAACAGTGAGAAAATTCAAAAATCAGAGTTGCAGGGGGACTTGGGATTCCTTACAGGTTAACTTGCAGGTTGAGTAGGTGATAAGGAAGGCAAATGCATTGTTAGCATTCATTTCCAGAGGATTAGAATGTACTGTAAGCGCAAGGATGTAATGCTGAGGATTTATAAGGCATTGGTCACACCACACGGAGTATTGTGAGCAGTTTTGGGCCCCTTATCTAAGAAAATATATGTTGGCTTTGGAGACGGTCCAGTGGAGGTTTATGAGAATGATTCGAAGAATTAAAGAGTTATTGTATAGGGAGCATTTGTTGCTCAGGGCTCGTACTCGCTGGAGTTTTGAAGAATGAGGGGGATTTCACTGAAACCTATCCAACATTGAAAGGCCTGGATAGAGTTGATGTAGGGAGAATGTTCCAGTGGGTGGGTCTAGGATCAGACTGCACAGCCTCAGTCTAGAGGGAATATTCACTTAGAACAGAGCTGAGGAAGAATTTCTTTAACCAGACGGTAGTGAATCTGCAGTGGTGAGGCAAAGTCATTGAGTCTATCTAAAGTGGAGGTCGATAGGTTCTTGATTAATCAGGCTGTCAAAGGTTACAGGAAGAAGGCAGGAGAATAGGATTGAGAGGGTTAATAAATAAGCTACGATTGAATGGTGGTGGAGACCCAATCAGATGAGTAGCCTAATTCTGCTCCTAAGTCTTATGGTCTTATGGTCTAACTGTAATATTATTCTGTTATTACTTTTTCCTTTGTACTACCTCAAAGAACTTATACCTCAAAATGATCTGTAAGGGGTTTGTACATTACCCCGTGACCGCATGGGTTTCTTCCGGGTACTCTGGTTTCCTCCCACAGTCCAAAGCCTAATGGGTTTGCAGGAGAATTGGTCATATGGGCTTATTGGGCTGGAAGGGCCTGTTACCTTGCTGTATCTCTAAATAAATAAATAGATTCACACAATGTTTCTCAGGCGTGGACTGAATTTTATTTTCTCAATGTAGGAGCCAATGACAGAAAGGCCAGAATGAAGGTGGAATAATGTAAACGTTTGGACTGGAAATCTAGCTGTAGCTGAGTGGCTTGGGTAAGGATTTCCTGTCGTACATTCACAGAGGATGGACTGCACCCTTGCCTTTCTTCATCCACTATTGGTTCTTGCAACCTTCTTCACTATTTTATACATACTTTCATTGTTTCTCTTATCAATTTGCCATCATTTTTCTCCATCTTTTCATACTAAATGCTTGATTATCATTTTGTTTTATAATAAAAACTCCCTTGTAAGCAAATAAGATTTGCCCTGTGAACAGCTCTCCCTCTGCCTTCTCCCTTCTTTACATTATTTTTCACTAACACCCCCAATCCGCCCCCTTCCCCCACTTCACACACCTTCTTGATTGTGGACTTGCTTAAAAGTTGTAGTGCCTAAAATTTCAGAATCCTGTCAAGAGCAAAGAGACCTATTTTCAGAAATAGCAGCAACAATGTTTAGCACTACCAACCAATCAGAATTTCTGTTTCTAATTAAAAGTCATGACTCAAATTGTTAATTCTGTTTTGCATGCAACGGATACTGCCCAATCTGCTGAGTATTTCCAATTCTCAATTCTTTTGCTTCGGATTTCCAGTATCTGCAGTATTCTTGTCTGTTTTTCTATTAGAATAGGGATTTCTTTGAGGTTCTCCTACGAGATTGCACAAATTGCTCATCTCATCAAAAACACATGTAAATTAAATCAAGTGAAAAGAGTCAATGATAGATGCCAATAAAAAGTAGGGTTGTTTTAAATGGCCACTGAGAGAATTTGAAAGAATGCTTCCACAAGTTATGACCCACATTAGCAAGAACAGATGTGGAATTATTAAAAAATAAGAGCAAATTAACAAGAATTCTATGTCTTGGGACAAAACTTTGTCTACTTGCATCTGATCAAAATGAAATATTGCTTTCTGCATAGCAAGAGGTTGATAAAATGATTATAAATGAACAGAAGTGTTTCTTGGTGCATTGGAAATTTCAGTGTTATTAAAGATGTTTTCCCACATGCAGATCCAACTGAAATATTATTTGTTAGGGGAAAAACAGAATTTAATTGGGTATTGAAATAAGTCCTGATTCACAATGACAACAAATGCACTTAAAAACTGCAAATCTGAGATGGTTGCAAAAGTAATTTAAGGTGGCATTTTGCATGATTAAGTTGGCATGTCATCAGACAGAAACAACCTTCTTTTGTACTTATATCAGTGCAAAAGTTAAAAGCAACACACTTTTAGATTTTTTGTTGTGCTCCTAAGTAGTAAACGTCTCCAAGCCCAACCCTTCTGTCCCCATCGTTAGAGGTGGAAACAGGTAAGGCTGGCCTACATGCCTCTGGTGAAGCTGTATAGGCCAAACTCCCTGTACAGAGGATGCAATGCATTGCAAAATCATAGATGAACTCCAGCCACACCATCAACTTCAGAGGATGATGGAGACGGGAGGTCATTGATGGCCTGGGCTCCACTAGAAACATAGAAAATAGGTGCAGGAGTAGGCCATTTGGCCCTTCGAGCCTGCAACGCCATTCAGTATGATCATGGCTGATCATCCAACTCAGAACCCTGTACCTGCTTTCTCTCCATACCCCCTGATCTCTTTAGCCACAAGGGCCATATCTAACTTCCTCTTAAATATAGCCAATGAACCAGCCTCAACTGTTTCCTGTGGCAGAGAATTCCACAGATTCACCACTCTCTGTGTGAAGAAGTTTTTCCTCATCTTGGTCCTAAAAGGCTTCCCCTTTATCCTTAAACTGTGACCCCTCGTTCTGGACTTCCCCAACATTGGAAACAATCTTCCTGCATCTAGCCTGTCCAATCCCTTTAGAATTTTATACGTTTCAATAAGATCCCCCCTCAATCTTCTAAATTCCAGTGAGTATAAGCCTAGTCGATCTAGTCTTTCTTCATATGAAAGTCCTGCCATCCCAGGAATCAATCTGGTGAACCTTCTCTCTACTCCCTCTATGGCAAGAATGTCTTTCCTCAGATTAGGGGACCAAAACTGCACACAATATTCTAGGTGCAGTCTCACCAAGGCCTTGTACAACTGCAGTAGAACCTCCCTGCTCCTGTACTCAAATCCTTTTGCTATGAATGCCAACATACCATTTGCCTTTTTCACCACCTGCTGTACCTGCATGCCCACCTTCAAAGACTGGTGTACAATGACACCCAGGTCTCGTTGCATCTCCCCTTTTCCTAATCGGCCACCGTTCAGATAATAATCTGTTTCCCTGTTCTTGCAACCAAAGTGGATAACCTCACATTTATCCACATTAAATTGCATTTGCCATGAATTTGCCCACTCACCTAACCTATCCAAGTCACCCTGCATCCTCTTAGCATCCTCCTCACAGCTAACACCGCCACCCAGCTTTGTGTCATCTGCAAACTTGGAGATGCTGCATTTAATCCCCTCGTCTAAATCATTAATATATATTGTAAACAAATGGGGTCCCAGCACTGAGCCTTGCGGTACCCCACTAGTCACTGCCTGCCATTCTGAAAAGGTCCCGTTTACTCCCACTCTTTGCTTCCTGTCCGCTAACCAATTCTCTATCCACATCAATACCATACCCCCAATACCGTGCGCTTTAAGTTTGCACACTAATCTCCTGTGTGGGACCTTGTCAAAAGCCTTTTGAAAATCTAAATATACCACATCCACTGGCTCTCCCCTATCCACTCTACTAGTTACATCTTCAAAAAATTCTGTAAGATTCGACAGACATGATTTTCCTTTCACAAATCCATGCTGACTTTGTCCGATGATTTCACCTATTTCCAAATGTGCTGTTATCACATCTGTGATAACCGACTCTAGCATTTTCCCCACCACCGATGTCAGACTAACCGGTCTATAATTCCCCGGTTTCTCTCTCCCTCCTTTTTTAAAAAGTGGGGTTACATTAGCCACCCTCCAATTCTCAGGAACTAATCCAGAATCTAAGGAGTTTTGAAAAATTATCACTAATGCACCCACTATTTCTTGGGCTACTTCCTTAAGCACTCTGGGATGCAGACCATCTGGCCCTGGGGATTTATCTGCCTTTAATCCCTTCAATTTACCTAACACCACTTCCCTACTAACAGGTATTTCCCTCAGTTCCTCCATCTCACTAGACCCTCAGTCCCTTACTATTTCCGGAAGATTATTTATGTCCTCCTTAGTGAGGACAGAACCAAAGTAGTTATTCAATTGGTCTGCCATGTCTTTGTTCCCTATGATCAATTCACCTGTTTCTGACTGTAAAGGACCTACATTTGTCTTGACCAATCTTTTTCTCCCGAAAAAAGCCTCTGAACAGCAGTAGCAAACGCTCCCCCTAGGACATTGGTTCCAGTCCGGCCCAGGTGAAGACCGTCCTGTTGATACCGGTCCCACCTCCCCCAGAACTGGTTCCAATGCCCCAGAAATTTGAATCCCTCCCCTTTGCACCATTTTTCAAGCCACGTATTCATCTGAAATATCCTCCTATTTCTACTCTGACTAGTTTTTTTGGTTGCTGTAAATTTTAAGGTTTATCATGTCTTGTTGAACATGATGTAGAAACTGGAGTGGTTTGATATGGTAGAACAATGGAGAAGGAAAATAATAATATAAATTATAGCAAATGGGTTCCGATTAAGGTTGCTGTCTCTGACTGGACAGTTTCTTGGAAGTTTAGTCACATGACTGCCACTTCTAACTGCACATCTTGTCACATTAGATTGAGATTCTGATTTATTTATCACACATTCATGGAAACATACAGTGAGATGCTTTATTTGCGTTGACAACCAACAAACCTTGGGAGGTGCTGGAGGCAGCCTGCAAGTTTTGCTGCACGTTCTGGTACTAACATAGCATGCCCACAATGCTCAGCAGAACAGCACAAAATGCAACAAGCAACAAAACAATAACTGCAATATAGTCCTTTCCTCCATCCCACCCACCCACCAACATGCACAAACAGTCCTCCAACTCCAAGACAGGACTCTAGTCTCCTTTCTCCAGCCTCCCTCTTCTACAGTGCACTGTCCTCCCACCCAATTTGATAGCAGATAGATTATTTGTTAGTTACTTTGCAATAGTCAGGGACTCTTTTCCCAGTATGTTCAATAATTTAAAATCATATGTAATTGAAGATGCAAGAGAGTGCAGATGACAGAATCTGGAACAATAAGCAATCTGCTGGCAAAACCCAGAAGGTCAAGCAGCAACTCGGGAGGGGGGGTGGAATCCACATTTTGGGTTGAACCCCTGCATCAGGACTTCATCAAAAGTGTATGAAGAAAATTAAAAAGAACACTATTTTGTTTTCATGTCTTTATGGTTATTTATTTGTCATTGTGACTGGGGGTGTCCACTGACTCAGTGGACCCAGAACAATGTTGGATACGTCATAATTCTGATTCAATCCAATAATTTCCATTAGGCCAACCTAATGAGACATTGAGGCAAAGTGAGGACCTTGCTCATGCTGAGCAACATCTATGTAATGAGATCTTCTTGCAGAGTGCAGAGAATAGATGCAAATGACTGGTGAATCCACACGTTAGAACTGGCGGCTGTGTCCAGTCTTTGCTGCCCTCGTCCATTTTTTTACTTTTATCTTAATGCCTGCAGATTCCCTTCCAATGTGGTTTGTAAAACTTATCCTGTTGAAGTTTGGGGTGCAGCTTCACATATTTCCTACCAGTCTTCTGCAGTTCATCCAGCTGTTACTACCTCATATTTAACATTATAGTGAGACTAGAGGGAGGACCTGTGTCCTTCATGGCAGTAGGGGCTTGTGGGAACCAACCTGGTCTTCAGGTTCACACAAGATCTGCTTCAAAAATACATCAGATGGTTCAGGCTTTTCTTACTTCCCATGGTGAGTCACAGATATAACACAGAACCATTATCCCCTAAAATGTAGAATTCAGGCTCTCACCCCATTACTATTGATTCTATGTAGTATCTAACTTATTTTCTAAATGTAGGTGCTTCAGATGCTGTTGTAAGCAGGTTTTTCCATTGTAGTTGTACCTCACTCTTCTTGTGCAAATAACGATAAACTCAATTCAACTTACCTTCCAGGGTTTAAGAGTCCCCTCCCCAATACCTTTCTGCAGTTGGGAAGCTAAGGCAATGAATTTGGATCAGCTAAATATATCCAGACCAGAGTTTATTCACCTCATGAGACTCTTTTACCCTAACCTTTGCTTTATTCAATATATCCTTTGTTCCTCATGCTTCTATTTGGCTTCTCCTTAAACACACCCACATTTGTCTCACCTCTGCCACATAATAGCAAATTTCAAATTCCAGCTACTCTGTGCCAAAAAGTTTTACTTGCATTCCTATTAGATTTATTGATGATAATTCTTTATTTCTTGCCTTTATTAAGCCAAGGTGAAGTGATCCATATTGCTAAGACCCGAAAACCATTTTCACCCAACATTTCCTGCAGGTTTCACTAAACAACAATTAACAGCATAGATAAATTTATTAATTGTCCTCAGCTGGTGATGACATGGCTAATTGTCATGTCTCACTTTAGAATGGCTTCCAGCTAAAACCAATACAGAAAGTGGTTGATAGCTGGAACTCACAGCCAGAGGAAGTGGTGGAATTGGATATAATCACTATGTTTAAGAGGCATTTAGATGAGCTGTAGAAATTAACTGGAATCAATGCTGGCAAATGGTATTAGTGCAGATGGGCTGATAGGTTGGCGTGCACATAGATGGGCTGAAGGGCCGGTTTCTGTGGTGTATGGCTTTGTGACTATGAAACCCAAAATAAAATCTGAGGACTTCCACTTACGTTTCATTTAATCATGCTGCGTTTTCCCTTAACCAAGATTGCCTGTTCCTCCTCTCAACTATGATAAATGATGAATTTGCAACTGGTAGTCAACTGCCTATCTTTACATTGGCATGATCTTGAATTATTATCAAGTTTAGTTTATTTCTTTATTTAGCATTACAGCATGGAATAGGCCTTTCTGGCCCTTCAAACATTACTGATTCAGCAACCCCCAGCAAACCCAATTAATCCTAACCTAATCACGAGATAATTTACAATGACTAATCAACCTACCTAGTACGCCCTTGGACTGTGAGAGGAAACCGGAGGACCCATGCATTCCACGAGGAGGACGTACGGAGACTCCTTACAGAATGGTGCTGGAATTGAACTCCAAACTCTGGAACACTCCAAGCTGTAATAGCGTTGCACTACTCTGATAGGCTGACCGTCATTAGCGCATCACACAAACATGAAGACACTTTGGGACCATTCAACCAAATGAATCTGTTTGCGGAGGGAGATAGAGCAAAATAAAAAGTTTTGAGGAATATGGAGCCTTCCATTAACACATGACAGCTATGGTCTTTCATAAACTAAATCTTTGATCTACCTTTTAGTTGTGAATTTTGCTTTAAGCACGTTGCAATTCTGTTCTATCCTTCCACTTAAATACTTCTAAGTGTAGAATTTGTCCTTCAATTCATTGTCTTTACAAAAATGTTAATGACTTTTGGCCTACAAATCAAACCTTTGATTTTACTCAAGTACCTAATAATGATTACAACCTTAGTTATGTACAGGAAGTTGGGAAACAGCATTAATAAAATCCCTCTGCATTGTATATGAACTATCAAATGAGAGTAGTTAAACCAGAATACATTACAGCTCTTGTAATTATTGACTAGGAATATGATTTTTAGATTTCAATATGACGGTAATGCAACAAGACACAAAGTCTCCTGTCATTTAATTGAACATCAGCAACATCTGTTGTAACTCATACAAGTTTTTCGTTAGGCCTAATTTGCCTGGTAAAGTCCCATGTACAAGTACTTTCATGTACTTCTACCCAAGTCTTAAGAGGCAGGAGGAACCAATCAAATGAGTTTAGCTGTAAGCAGTGAGTCTGCTAAATATGAATTAGTTCTATGGAGTTCCACCTGTTTTGTGGATGGGGGAAATTGGTTTATTGGAATTATTAAAGGCTGCACAACAATTGATTGAATGTTCTTCAGGAGAAGTCTTGTGCTGACAGGAGACTCTCTGATGTTAGTTCTTTATATTTAAAGGGAAAACTATATGATGGTTCACTTTTCGTTTTGAAAATGAAACAGAGGTCAGCAAGGTTAAATTCATGAAGAGCTAATTTGTTTTCAGTGTTTTGTTATGGGCACCTAAATTTGTACAGAAACTATTTTCTTAGATCTTTGGACTGTGAAAGAAATTTGAATTAATCAATAAATCAGGAAGTCCTGCTTCAAAATTGACTCAATTGAATTTTGAAAAAAGGAAACAAATAATATGCTACAGCTCAGAAAGCGTTAATTGCTTTTCATTAAATCAGACTTGCTCCACCCAAAGACTATGACTTCGATTTAGTGGTGGAAATGAGTGATGATTTCTGTATTATTCACGTTGTGAATTGCTAAATGAATACAGCCAATGAGTTAAGAAGCTACAGAAGGAGAGCAGTTCTGATGGGAACTGAGGCTATTTATATCAAAAGCCTATGATGTGGTAATTATTGTGCTGTAATAATCACCCCACAACCGGCAGATTGTCGTGATTGGTATTATTCAGCATTACTCCTTATTTTTTAAGAGGCATGTAGTCTCAAGAACTGGTCATTTATTATTCATGTATTTGCATATAGGTAAAATTGCTATCAATAAATTAGTTCAAACCTAACCAAACTTAATAGTTACATTTATTACTGAAGTATACAACATGCAAGATATATAATATGGATCATATCTTTTAAGGAATTTTAAACTGAATAAACGTTGTTACAGAAATGAAAGATGGGCAGATTGCCCTTCTAATGGTGATACCGCTAGTACATCAAAGACTTAAGAAAACCTGGATTTGACTGTAAAACTAATTAAAAAGCTCCTAATAACGTTTTATCTTTAAAACAATTAACATCACACTCACACTACTCAAACATAGAGTGCTTGCAAAATTATTCCACACAAGATGTCTCTTTGTTTTGAGTAGCTCCTCAAAACAGCAATCAACTTTAAGATGTATATAGACTTGTGGTTAAAAACAACAAATAAACACTCTGCTTAAGCTGTACTGTTTCCACACCACAAGTCTTAAAAATAATTGCTCTGCAGCAAGGAAGACTCCCCATTTTAATTACTCCCCAATCTAACTCTGCCTGGCATTAGCTGGAGAAATAAATGTCGTTATTTGGTTAGGTTACAAAAAAGTATAACTGAAGCATGGAAGGCCGCAACACAACACAATCCTGTTGCAATTGTTTCTGTCACTATTAAAAACCCATCTATGAAATGCCACGATGAATCATCAGTGAAATATTTTAGAAAACCATTTTAATTTTAAACATCCATCCATTTTAAATATAATAAGCCCCCTATATAATTATATGTTTAGGAACAACATAATGTTTTACAGTGAGGGTTTCTTGTTCCTGGGAGAGAGCTTGCAGAGCACATCTGCAAGTGAAGGACTTGGACTACATGGTATCAAAGGTGAAGGCTTGTTGAGAGTTGTACAGTGAAGGGCAGTGAAAGCTCATCTCTGTTCATCTACACGGCTGCTGTACCCACCTCGTGCTCTCAGCTTACGGAAAACTATGTACTTCAATGATTCAATATTATATTCAATATTCAATAGCTGAGGGGACATTTGACCAGAGTTCAAGATATCATCCTGTTTCAGAAGCAAGAAGTGATCATCATCTTCTGATGTTTTTTAAACAAACTAAGATCACCTTTAGTCCAGAAATCATTTTCCATGGGCTTTGTGCCAAATTTAGTGTCATTCTCCTGATTCCCAATTAGTGTTACCTGTATTAAGGAATGTACCATCAATACCAATGTAAGCCAGTCAGTCATTTACTGATCCTAATATATGCTTAATGTTCAAGATTAAAGGGATGTTCAGTTCATATACACTATTAGATTGACAGATAATTTCCAAGTTATCCTCAAGAATGAGCAATCTGGCATTTACAATATTCACACAAGAAATTCTGCAATTGCTGGAAATCCAAAGCAACATACACAAAATGCATGATGAACTCAGCAGATCAGGCAGCATCCATGGAAATGAGCAAACAGTCGATATTTCACTTCCTCAGGCCTGGAAGAGAAGGGGGAGAACACCAGAATAAAAAGGTGGGAAGAAGGATAGCTGGAAGGTGATAAGTGAAGCCAGGTGGGTGGGAAAGGTAAAGAGCTGGAGATGAAGGAATCAGATAGGAGAGGAGTTGTCTCATAAGAGAAAGGGAAGGAGGAGGGCCAGCAGGGAGAGATGATTGGCAGATGAGAAGAGATTAGAGGCCAGAATGGGGAATAGAAGAAGAAGGGAGGGAAAGGGAATTTTTTTTTTAATGGAACGAGAAATCGATACTCATACCAGCAGGTTGGACGCTACCCAGACAAAATATAATGTGTTGCTCCTCCACCCTGAGGGTGGCCTCATCTTGGTATAAGAGGAGTCCATGGGCCGGAACAGGAATATACAATATCATCATCATCATCAGGTGCTATGCCCAGTTTGAGCTTTGACTGCCATGGCCCACACACTCCTGTTTCGGGTCAAGTGGATCAATTCATTGGCATTCATTTCCAGTTCTCTGGCTGCTGTCTCCATCATCATTTGTCTTTGCCTTCCTCTTGCTTTCTTCCCTTCAATCTTTCCCATAATTACCGTGCATTTTAACTCCTCTTTCCTAATCACATGTCCAATGAAGTCACATTGTCTTTTCATGATCTCAGCATTATTTCTCTTTTTGTGCTTGCTCTGTTCATGACATCCTCATTAGATGTTCATTTCATCCATAATATTCTTTGCATCCTCCTCAAAAACCACATCTCTGGTGCTTCGATTCATTTCCGCATGTTACTAGATATTGTCCAACATTCTGAGCCATATAACATAACTGGATAAACATGTTCTATGTTCATAGAACATAGAACATAGAATAGTATAGCACATTACAGGCCCTTCTGCCCACAATGTTGTGCCGATCCTCAACCTCTGCCTCCTATATAACCCCCACCTTAAATTCCTCCATATACCTGTCTAGTAGTCTTTTAAACTTCATTAATGTATCTACCTCCACCACTGACTTAGACAGTGCATTCCATGCACCAACCACTCTCTGAGTAAAAAATCTTCTTCTAATATCACCCTTGAACTTCCTTCCCCTTACCTTAAAGCCATGTCCTCTTGTACTGAGCAGTGGTACCCTGGGGAAGAGGTGCTGGGTATCCACTCTGTCTATTCCTCTTAATATCTTGTACACCTCTATCATGTCTCCTCTCATCCTCCTTCTCTCCAGAGAGTAAAGCCCTAGCTCCCTTTCAGTACTCTGAGGTGGGTTGTCATGCCTAGTTTAGTGTTGGTCAGTATACTCTTCATTCTCATAAAGGTGTCTTTTGCCATCCCTATTCTTCTTTCGATGTCCATGTCACACCTGCCATCTGATGTCACCCAGCTTCCTAAGTAGCAAGAGTTCTGTACTTGTTTTATGTCTTCCCCATTTATTCTCAGCCTGCAGGTAGGATTCTCCTTCTTTTTAGATATCACCATACATTCTGTCTTTTTGCAATTGATAGATAGACCCATTTTTGCACTTTCTTCAACAACTATATCGATTAAGTTCTGTAGTTCTTCCTCAGTACTTGTAATTAACACAGTATCATCTGCATATCTGAAATTATTGATGTTTTCACCGCCAAATTTGATTCCCAAGATGTCTCTTATTTTTTGTAATGTTGTTTCACTGTACACATTAAACAAATCAGGGGAGAAAACACACCCTTGTCTAACGCCTCTCTTGATTTTCGTGAACTGACTTACTTCTCCATTTATTCTTACAGTGGCAGTTTGTTCCCAGTACAGATTTCTGATTAGGCGGAGGTCTTTCGAATCTAGATCTAGAGTTTCCTGTAATATTTCAAATAACTTATTGTGCTTCACTTTATCAAATGCTTTTGTGTAGTCGATTAAACAAACAAACAAATCTTTTTGCACTTGAATAGCTCATTCTGATAGTATCCTTAACATCAGTATCACGTTTCTTGTACCTTTGTCTTTCACAAAACCACATTGTTCTTTACCTATTTCAGCTTGTATCTTACTTTTAGCTCTTGTCATCAAAATTCTTAGAAGTATCTTGGTGATATGACTCATTAAACTTATGGTCCTATGTAATTCACATTCTATTGCTCCAGGTTTTTTAGGAAGAGTGATAAATACTGATTTTTTTCATCTCTTCTGGTATTATTCCAGTCTCATAAATGTCATTGATTAAATCAGTAAGTTTTTCAATTCCGTAATCTTCAAGGGTGATAATTTGTTCTATTACTAATTTATCAGGACCTGCTGCATTTCCCTTCTTCATCTTATTTATTACATTATGAACTTCAGATTTTAAAATAGTTGGACCTTCAATGTTCTTCTTAATTTCTGGTTTTTCACCTTGATCATCTTCAAACAATTCCTGAATATATTCAGTCCATCTGATCATAATCTCATCTTTTTCCATGATAATGGTACCGTCCTTTGCTTTCAAACATCCACCTGAAGAACAGAGGAGCTTTTTACCAGTGATATTCTTGATTTGTTGATGTAACCTTTTTGGATCAGTAATAGGGATTCTTTCCAGTTACTCACATTCCTGGTTTAACCATTCTTCTTTGGCTTTTTGACATAAGCTTTTAACTTTTTATCTGAGGACTTATATTTTATGGGATTTGCTTTCTTCGATCTCCTTTCTTCCATTAGGTTTTTGATTTCATCTGTCATCCGTTTATTCTTTGTGCTTTTTTCTTTTTTAGGAATCACTGACTTTGCTGATTCTACCAAGGCATCCCTTAGAGAGCTAAACTTCATTTCTACATGATTACTATCATCTTCAACAGATTCTATTTCTAGACTTTGAAATCTATTCCTTAATTCAATTGTAAGTTTTTATCTTAAGTTTTCTTCTTTAATTAATTGTGAGTAGTCAAGGGATTGTTCAGGTTTTTGCTTCTTTAGTTTTTTCAGTTTTACTTTTACACGACATATTACTGGGTTATGGTCACTATTACGGTCTGCACCTGGATATGTTTTGCATTGAGTCACTGAGTTTCTAAAGCTTTGGTTTACAGTAATAAAGTCAATTTGATTTCTGGTGTTATCACCTGGACTTTTCCAGGTCCACAAGCATCTTGGATGGTTTTTAAAGTACGGTAGGTATTCATAATGACCTGATTATTCATCTTGCACCATTCTACCCATTTCTCACCTCTTTCATTTCTTTCCCCTAGTCCAAATTTTCCTATGGTATTTCCATCAGCACCTTGTCCTACTTTAGCATTTAGATCTCCCATGACAATAACAATATCTTGAGATTTGCATCTATTCTTTGCTTGTTCAAGCTCTTCATAGAATTTATCTATATCGTCATTTGTTCCAATTGTTGTTGGAACCTGTATAATTGCTAAATCAAATGGTTGTCCGCTGAATCTAACAAGGAGCACTCTTTCTGATATTGCCTAATGTCCTAAAACACTTTTTGCCATGTTTTCATCCATAACAATTCCTACTCCATTAGTATGGGATGTTCCACAGAAATAAATTAGTGTTGTATTTCTATTCTGACGTGTTCCAGCACCTGTCCAATGAACTTCACTAATTCCCATGATGTTAATCTTTAGTCTTTCCATTTCATTTATCACATTGTTCAATCTTCCTGTTTGATATAGGGTTCTTACATTCCAAGTGGCAATAATTTTCTTTTGTGTTACTTGAATTTTATGAGCAGTAGCTTGATGACGGTCGGGGATCCCCTGCTGCCCAGAATCAACCCGACCCAGTGAAGCATCTTCAGAATTGTCTTGAAGATCTTCTTGACACTGTTGTTGTGCAATACATTTTGCGAGTTTGATCATGGTTTTCTTAGCAAATAGATTCTAGGAAACCTGGTATCCAGCAACGGTGGTTTGCTATTGCCTTCTGTTGGGTGAACAATATACAATATACAAATTCCTTTACAGAAATTTATTATTTACAACCTAAGTTTGAAAATCGATAGCAAATGCATACAATATTAAGATCAAATTTAAACTTCCCATTGATGGAAAGGCTTCTGGGAATTGGAAAATGAAAAGGATGATTTGAATGTGAGAGGGAAGTAGATTAGGTTTTTGATCAATGGCTGTGCTGTTGTCACACACCAGAGAAGTAAGTGCTCAGGGCCTTGCCTGCCATCCTTGTCTTCCTTTTCATCAGCTCTCCCTTGGGATTAAGGATGATATGCTTTGACATCAGTTTAAATTCGGAGGTGACAATTGAGGCCAGTATGGGAACCACAGTTTCTTCCACAGCTGGGGCAGGAGTTGGATGATGGGGCAGGCATGTGTTTTCTTCAGTGAAATGGTGCGCCCCTCCCACTGTTTATACAGAGCCTCTGTGTGCTCCTGACGAGAAGCATCAAAACTCTCAAAACTATCCCAAATGTTCCTCTCCATTTTGACCAGTCATCAGACAGAGATTTCCAGCAGTGATTGGGGACATTGTACTTATTCAAGGAAGCTTTGAGTGCATCTTTGAATCTTTTCTATGTCCCTTTGGTAAACTCTGCCACGATAGATCTCAGAGTAAGTTTCCTGTTGTAGGAGTCAGGTTGTCAGGCACACAGATGGTAATCAACCAGTGTATCATACTCTACACCAGCTCAGAGTGAGGCCCTCCCCCTTCTGTATCTGAGCAAGTGGACATCAACTATAGAATCACTGTTTAAGAGCAATATAACACAGAAACTGGACCTCAAATCCACAATTCTGCACTGATTCCCAAGCACCCATTCCTTTTACACTAACAGCACCTAATATGTTTTGTTTTCACACTCTTATCAACTCTGCCAATACCACTCTTCGACACACGAGGAGCAATTTAGTGGTCAATTAAACCTACCAATTTGCACATTTTCTGAGATGTGGGAGGAATCTGGAGCACCTAGGGACAGGGAGGATATGCAAACTCCACACAGGCAGTACCAGTTGTGAGGATTGAACCGGAATCACCAGAGCTGTGCCAGTGCCGTGCACTACTGCTATCCTTCCGCAGCAGTGAGCTGAACCTGTGAGGGATTGTGGGTGCAAATGGACACAATTAAAGATTAGCATAATTTTGTCACTTGTATATCAAACATGGAAACGTGCAATGAAATGCATCATTTACATCAAGTCAAATCAGCGGGAACTGTGCGAGTCTCACCGTGCTTCCAGTGCACACAGCTTACTAACCCTAATCTTATTTCTTTGGAATGAGGGAGGACACCAGGGCACTCAGTGAAAATCCATGTGGTCACAGGGAGAATGTACAAACTCCTTATGGACCATAGTGGGAATTGAACCTCAGTCTCACAGCAGGCATGCTGTAAAGCATTGTGGTAACTGCTGTGTTAAGGTGCCACTCTCAAGGGAAGCGGAAATCCAGTGCAATGTTGAATGCACTACAGAACAAGGAGCCGAGAGACTTACAGCTGTAGGCGTTATTCTGGCTGTGAAAGGATGCACATTTTTATCCGCTTCCCAGTCAACATGGTTTGCACTCTGACAGAACCAGGGTGTTGATATGCTTAAGTTTGTACACAGTATGACTGGAGCTAAGCCAAGTAAAACCAGATATCTTGGCCAACTCCATTCAGCTGGACCTTATCAAACTCTAGGAGCATATGGAGTCCTGAATCTTGTCTGAGTGAACTCGAGGATCAGTTCTCTTCCTGCACTTCTGTGGGCACAATTGGTTCAGAAAACAGTCAGTGATGGAAATTCCCAAGTTTTATTATTATACCCCAAACTCCTGCTGTCTTTTGTGGAACTGGGAAAACTGAAAGGTACCTTACAGTTCGATGTGGATAGCCATCTAGTTGGCACACCAAGAGACAGTGAAAGCCGATCTTATCAACTGCCAAAGTGTGGCCAGTGCTAAGTGATCACAAAGACTATTGATCCTTCTTCTAATGACAGCGTGGTCCTCACATTAGGTCATGTGAAGTCAAAGTGATATGAGTTGAAAGTTCTGAGCTTCAGAGACAGGTGACTGATTCCCAGCGATCCAGTCGGCTGGACGATAAACAAAGCCCATTGCAATGGCATCAGTGTTCTTCCGCTGGGAATCACGCTCATTTCCAGTTCTACACCCAGGACCCTGGAATTCTGGGCCCTTTGTAAACAGATGGCCTTATTAGATTTAATAGAATTTGGAGAAAAAAAAGAGTTGTGCAGAATTATCATTCCACTTGTACTCCCTGCCTCCTTTAATAATTCACCAATAATGCAACGGGAAGGTTTTTTCCTCTTACCCGACTTAACGGCAGTTCCTTTAGACCATACTAAACTTCATTTTCTATTCTAGCTGTAGCAGAAGGTGACACCATGATAAATGCTACCACAGAACTCCAGAGATGCTGATTTCATTCACAGTGGTGTCAGTGTAGAACATGCACATTCTCCCTGTTACTGTGTGGGATCCCATCGTGGGCTTCCGTTTCCTCCCACATCTTGAAGGTGAGCTGTTGGCAGATTAATTGCTCCTATGGCAGCTGATTTGGGATGTGATAGAGATTAGGTGACAAGGAAGGAAGTGGGGAAATGTGACTGACTGGGAGTGTTCTGAGAGCAATGGGCTGAAGAACCTCCTGATTTGTATAAAATAATAATGGAACAAATACTAGATATTATTTGATGAAACTAATCGTATTCTCGTTCAAAGTACTTAATTATTGGGAGCCAGTAGAACTGCTTAGTGATGAGGTCTAATCAGCGTCATCTGGAGAAACAAAGTTCATGAACCTTGTCAGCAATTGTACGATAGCCATGCTGCATAGGGATTGAAATTGTCCACAAATTCTCCCCGTTGCTTCTTGCACAAGAAAGGCTTTCCTACATTTCCAGTATGATTCAGTCTGGAGGATAAGATTAATTCATTAACATTCATTTACTGGATACAAGCAAACATTATCATCCGTCCAAAGTTTGAAACCTTACAGAGACACCATTTGCAAAAGGCATATTGGACACAAGTGGCCAAAAAAAATGTCAATACCCTTCCCTTATGTGACTTCATTTGCTTGATCACTTGAACACGTGACATATTACAAGAATAATGTCTACAAGAATACTCCACTCATTGTGTGGTTCAAAACCCTAATGTGTACACATGTTGCTATTACTGTATATTTCATTACACTGATAATGCTCGTACAGAAATGTTGGTGAGCTTCAGATTGCAACAGGCCACTGCATTAAGAACATTACTAGCAGCTTTGGGAAAAACCAAGATAGAAATGGTGAAAATCTCTTTAGGAGATGGTTCTCATGCATTCTTCTGCAAAATACTATTCTTAGCTGCCAAAACTTTGGCTATCATGTAATAGAAACATTATAATTGTAGTAAAATTATAGATTGCTGTTTTCACTAATGTTCTACAATTAGCCTGTAGCAACTATGATCGTGGATCAGAAATAGACAACTATGTCACTTGGAAGGAAACCAAACATGGGGTTACTCGTCCTTCTGCAATTAACCACACAGTACTTTCTGTAATACATTAGTCTATTGACTTCATTTGCTTCATCTTGTGCTAATACACACATTCAGCTTCAGGATACTTTCCCAAATTTGAGGGAGTCCCTTTGCATTGCCGACAATTTATAGAAAATTGTTCATGTCTCAAAAACTGTTCCCACAAATGACATTACCACTTATTTATTAAAAGGAACTAGAAACCAAACCAAAGAGTTAGTAGACAGAGGCTGAAGTTCACTACTTCACTTTGAATGTAATGCCTTACATGTATAGATTGCGTCAATACAGATGTAGGGAGTAATTACTAATTTCCCTGAGAGCTGGAATAAGGCTGTGTGCTTCTTTTACACAGCTCACAGATGCTTGCTCTGGGAACAGAAGCTTATTTGGAAATGTTTGTAAAGTACTGAGAGCAGCAGAATATGGTAATGGTGTCTTGTAAATTAATGTAACGTGTTCAACAATCTGCTGGACAACATCACCACTTGTGCCTCCAGTCTACTACTCCATGGTGAAGTCTCTTCAAGGTATGGAGACAGAAGAGACGGCTGAGGCTGGAATCTGGAGCAGCTCAGAAATCACTGGAGGAACTCAGCAGGTCAGGAAGCAACTGTGGAGGGCAGTGGACAGTTGAGACCCTTAATTGAAGCTTTCTCCTCCATTGGTGCTGCCTGACTTTCTGAGTTTCTCCAATGCTGTGTGCTGCTCTCTTCAAAGTTTGTATACTTTGAAGTTCTCCTCTAGCATCTGCATTCTCTTGAGTAGTGTTAATCATTTAAAGTCAATATCATCCAGTAGTTTGTGTAGTCAGTGCACTAACAAAATATGAACCTGCTTTGTTGGTGTTCTAAGGCCTACATTTGGGGTGAATTCGAGTCCCTAAATTGTTGATGCAGCACATAACCTGCCCCCTCATCCCAACAAGTCCATTCCAACCACCATGCTCCAACACACATTAGCCCTACATTAATTTTTAAAAGTTCTCCCTCATTCCCATCAATTCCCTCAGCCCAAGTTTCTCCAACTCACCTACACACATGGAGTGTAATTTTCAGTAGCCAACTGTAAATCTCTGGAATGTGGTAGGAAACTGGAGCCCCTGGGGGAAACCCACATGGCAACAAGGAGAACTGGCAAGCTCCACACAGACAGCGACCAAGGTCAGGATTGAACACAGATTGCTGGAGCTGTGGAGCAGTAACTTTACTTGCTCTGCCACTGAGCTGCCTCTTCCAATCAGAACTCGGTGGTATAAAGATAATGTTGCATTTGTGGCATTTACAAGTACAAACTCACAGAAGTTTGGTCATTGGCAATGCATTCAAGAAATTCTTCTGTAGATGTTAATCCACTTAAGTACTACAACTTGTCCTGGTAAAATATTTGCTCTCTAGCCCTCTGAGTTTGAAAACCACCAAGCCATTACTAGTACTGTTTTATTCTTCATATTTGCAGAAGGACAATTAACTTTTCCTTCCTGTAAATCCTGCAACATCTGCCAGCCAAATATCTGGATATCCCACTTTGTGAGATCATCATCATAGCCTTGATAGAGAATATCACCTCTGGTAACTACCTTCCTCACTTGCTGTCTCACACCCCTTGACACAACTGATGTCCCTTCACCCCCCCCCAACCCCCTCCATTGTTTTGCTAGTTGGGACTGGCCTCACTTGCTTTGGTCCCAACCCATCAAATAGTAATCTTCTCCAGCAATGAGTTCTTTTCTCAATCTACGAACACTATCTTTGAAGCATTCCAACAATCTATCCTGCTGGTGTGGTCTACAGGTACTTCTCACAACAAACCACAGCTCTCTCTCTCTTCACCTTCTCACCAAAACCCCCCATTGTTATTGAAGCACCTATCCAAGCTTCTGTTAAACTCAGGATGTTTAACAGTTGGTTAGCATGGACAAGGGTTTACTTCTGCCAGGGTTACTGTCCATGGTTATACATGGCTTAGAGTCCCACTGTGCTCTTCCGTGATGAGCAGAGGCCTAGTAGCTATAGTTGCTCTATTTTGAATTCAGTATCGCAAGAAGTCTACACAGCTTCCTAACCTCCGGACCTGGTTCAGAAGAGCTAAAACAAAACTTTGAGGCCATGTGGAGATCCCTGGAGAGGATTTACATTTACTCCTCACAGTATGAAGATCCCACAGTGTCTCCTCCCTCCCCCTGTAACTTCCTTCAGGCCTACTACCCTTCATGAACCAGGCATTCATCCAAATACTGCAACCAAACTGACCTCTGCTTCCTCCACATGATTAACAGTGTATGCATTCAGCAGGCTAGACCTCAAGCTCTGGAATGTCCTGCCCTGAAAGTCTAAGCATTCTCCATTTTAATCTCTCCTGAAAACCTACTTTGCCTTGGAGTGAATGCAGTACCGATTCACCAGACTGATCACTGGAATGAGAGACTAGCATTAGAAAAGATTGATAAGATCTGACAAGGCTGAGACAAAATAAAATTTTGAGGGAGATAGTCGAGGTGGATGCCAGGAAACAGTTTTCTCCAGATGGAGAGGATGGAGAAGTGACTCAGGATTCAAATCTGATATAAGACAAATATTCCTGTACACTGAAGGTGGCAAATGGTTTGAATTCACTGGCTAAGAGGAGGAAAGATCCTCAGTCATTGAGAATATTCAAGGTTGGACTGAACAGATTTTTGGACAGGAAGGTACTTGGGAACTGGACTGGAAGGTGAAACTGAGATATAGGATCACCCATCATATTACTGAATTATGGAAGATGAATGAGAGATTGTCTCACCTGCTTTTGCTTTCAATTCTTATGTTCTCTGTCCAATCATCCTCTTCCGTGGCTCTGGCAATACTTGAGTAGTTATGTTCTTGTGAAGGACTTTGAGATATTTTAATGCATTAAAAGCACAGTATAAAGACAAGTTATCATTATTCTAGTTGATTTATGATCTCAGTAAAAATGAAGCAAGACTCAGGCTATGTTAAGCAATGTGTATAAGTAAAATGGCAAATGGAGAAAACCAGATCTTTGATTAACAAAGTGCTTAAACATAACCATAGGGTACAATATAATCATTTAAAAGATCAAATAGTGAAGGATGATTGTTATTCAAAGTCACTAGGTGAATCAAGATAACAGCAAGAAAGATTAAATACAAAGGGGTCCTAGAAATTGGAACCATGTGTACATATTTCTCATGAGTGAACTATGTGTAAGTGATTTTACCTGGGTTAGGATATGCTAACGTTAATTTACCACCGGATGAATGATGCTCTTCCATCTTCAGTTGCTCACCAAATGAAACTATAGTTCATGCACCACACATTTCCGTCTCTGCCAGCAAGAACTGGTGCTTTGTCAATTGCCCTTGGAATAGTTGGAAGCAGAATTGTGCATAAGGTATTAATTAAAGAGTGTGTACCATGATACCATTGTCTTTTATGCAGCATCTGCCAGCCTCAGTTTCCAGTGGTCAGGACAGTGGATTTGGTATCACTGGTCACAGCTTAGTTACACCTGATAGTCTGCCCCATCAAATCCAATCCACCTGTCACTCTGGATTTGTTACGGCTGACTATCATGCAGAGGGTGTCCAGATCAGTGAAGACTACCCTTGCTCTACCTTCTATTTTCCCTCACTTCCCTGGGACACTTTTATGCAGCTATTGTGCAGCTGTCTTTGGGAGAGTATCTTTAGGAGCTGGTGCACTTCCCAATAATTGTCCTCCATGACAAGACCCTTGAGAACTGTTCACACAGTTCCCAGTGGGAATGAAACAGATGTGTAAAACATATCATTGTTTTGATCGTATTTTTATCCAGGGAATCTAGTTGGGAATTGGCACTACAGATACCGAAAGAGAGTGAAATCCAATTTCTGACTAATAGAAATCTGGACAAGACAGAAACATTCACCACCTCAGGCAGCATCTGTGAGAAAGAGGGAGGCAGAATTAACATTTCAAATTAATAACTTTTTATCAGAAGTCAGAAATGTTAATTTGAGTGCTTAATGTTGACTCAGAAAGAGAAATTGAAGGAGAGATAAAGGGAGAAAGAGTGAGTGCAATGAAAGAGGAGGGAAATGGATAAAAAAGGAAATATTACAAAGGATTAAACAATGACTTTTTAAATATTTTTGGAAGAAATTAATAATGTGAAGTGACAACGTACCATATTATAGTCTTATGCTATACTTTGGAAACAAGCCCTTTGATCCCACTTGTCAAAACCAACCTGTCCATACACCGGTATTTGGGCCATATCCTGGTAAATGTTGGAGACATTGATTCAAAATTATTTATCATTATCATTGCTATCTGAAGAACTGACTTTCTGGTGCATAGGTCTTCATGTGTCCTAAAGGTGGGGCTGAATAATCACAGCAGTTACTTGCCAATGGTCACTGTTAGTTACGAGCTCATTTCTGTAATCCACAGCAACATCCCAGGCCTGAGGCTTCAACAACTGATCAAGAGTTGCAATTTATCAACCATACAATGTACTGGACCATGGGTAGGAGGGAAGAGAACTGACGGTCATAAGCTCCATTTCCACTGGTAAATCTGTGGAACTCTTTGCCACAGAAAACTATGGACGCCAAGTAATTAGGTATATTTAAAGTGGAGTTTGATAGGTTCTTACTTAATGAGGGTGTCAAAAGTTACAGGGAGAAGGCAGGAGAATGGTGTTGGAAAGATAATAAATACGCCATGATGGAACGGTGCAGCAGACTCAATTGGTTGAATGGCCTAATCTGCTCCTATATCTTATGGTCTTATGGTATGATGGTCTTATTTGGGGCTTGAAGGGGAATGGGTAAAAGGGGCAATGGAAATCAGCACCAGCAAACTAGAA
Organism: Hemitrygon akajei; assembly: GCF_048418815.1. Classification (NCBI taxonomy): domain Eukaryota; kingdom Metazoa; phylum Chordata; class Chondrichthyes; order Myliobatiformes; family Dasyatidae; genus Hemitrygon; species Hemitrygon akajei. The sequence continues at coordinate 153,037,710 of NC_133128.1, forward strand.
AGTTGCAGGAAATTATGAAAGTGAACAGGTAGATAGATGGGGAGTGGTTGATATTGGGGCCTTGACTAAGGACCTTATGGAATCTGAGAGAAACCAAGTTGTTTGCAGGATCAGAGGAAAGGTCTGACCTTCAGAGAGGTGGGAGGTGGGGGAGAACGTTAGATCATTGGTTAGTGGAAGATAGGCTGGTGGAGAAGGTCCAGAATTCAAAGAGTGTTCAGGGGATGGGTCAATTTGTTAGGAAAGGATGGTAGGTGAAGCAATGTTGATACTTGCAAAATCAGAAGGTCGGGGTCTTGAGGTCAGGAATAAACTTGGATTAGTAGGACCTTGCCCATAAAACTAGATTCAAGCAAGTACAGAGGGGAGATGTGAGGAGAGAGAGAAAAGGGAAGGGGAACCTGGTGGAAAGAATAAAGGACAAGCCCTAAGGAAATGCTGACAAGGTAAACAAAGAAACATAAGATGATTATAAGGAAACTCTAAGTAGTTATAGTGAAATATTGTGTAGAGTGGCTATAATCTGAAACTTACGAACCTGACATTGAGGATGGAAACTTGTAATGTATCTAACAGAAATGGGAACTGCTGGTTCCTGTTGAACTTTACTGTAAAAATGTGGGGAAACAGGAGTGTAGGTGGGACAGAAAACTAAATTTGGACGATTCAGGCCATGGTTGTGGATAGGGTGGAGGTGGCAGGTGAAACAATCACTCATCTGCATATGACTTCCCCAGGAGCTGAGAGGGAACCTGCATCATTTCATTCCCTTTGCATGATGTTGAAGGGGTACTTGGCTGTGTAACAATATTAAAAGTGAAGGAACATCCAAACCCCTGAAGAAATAAATACTGTGGTCATTTGGGAGACAACATGTTTGTTACATTGGTGTTCACAATTAAATCTGTGGGCAGATTCCAAATTCAATCAAAATGGCATCTGAATTTATTACATATGCAGGTCAGGAAACACTTCACATGAAAAGCTCACAAGAAATTAAACTTGCATAGGGCACCTGGCTCAAATGAAATACATTCCAGGTGTTTCTCAAAGAACGGCAGAAGGAATTAGGGAAGAGTCCTTTCATCTTTAAAAAGCTTTTCTTCCACTTTACTCTTAACACTTCCCAATTTAAAACATATCTTTGGTCCATCTTGATGAATTTCTATGTTCATCCTATGACACACGTAAATCTAATGGCAAACTCATTGATGGGTTATATTAAACTAGATTTAGAGCCTGAGGATGATGAAACTAATACAAAAAAAAGATGCATGAAGAAGCAAACAATTCTAAACCCGTCCACCAATCACTGTAATTAAGGGAACCTTTATAAGAATTTCACTGACCATTCACGCTGCCCAGCCAAAGAGCACAGTGGCCACAATGAGTAGCCATGCTGGCTTAGGCTGAACAACCATTCTCAGTCATCTGTTGTAAGTTTTAAGGAGAATAGTAAATTAGAGTGCAAGTTACCTGAATTCTGTTGATGTGTTTGGCAAAGTTTGGGAAGAAAGGCTTTTAGAGAAGATTAAGACTCATTGAAATAATGCCGAATTAGCTAGCTGGAATGAAGAATGGCTTGGCAATAGAAGGCAGGAGGTAATGATAAATGGAAAAGATTTTGTCCGGACCAAGAAAGGAATGAACTAGATGTGCGTCTAAGTGATTTGTTGTTCCAGCGTTATTAAACAATATTAATGAATGGGAGGGTACCTATACTTTATTCTGAAGCACTAAGTTATATGACTTGTAGACAAAGATGGGCAAAGTTCAAATGGATCTAACTTAATTAAGCAGATGGAATAAGAATTGCCATATAAATCTTAAAACAGAAATGCAATATAAAGCAAACAGAACTGGAAACATTTACACAGCGAGTCTTTCAGTAGTGAAAACTGCAGACAAAAACCCTGGGTCTAGAAACTCAATCATATTGGGTAGCATTCATGTGCTGAACATGACTGAAATTTTAAGTGAGCTGACCTGTCAAAACCAGGAACTGAGCTCATGGAGCAATGTGAATGGAACAAGGTCATTTGCTTCTTCATGTTAAGTGAGAAGTAAATATTGGCCAGGATCCCAGCAATAACTGCATTGCTTTCTTTGAAATTACTACATGTCTAGTGACCACCCGAGATAGTAGATAGATGAAGTCTCATCACAAAATAGGCCTGTCAGAGTTTAGTACTCTTTCATAATGTACAGGAGTATCAGCCTAGATTTTATGCTCAAGTACATGAACATAGAACATTATAGCACAGTACAGGTCGTTTGACCTACAAGATTGTGCTGACCTATAACCTACTCTAAAATCAATCTAACCCTTCCCTCCTACATAGCCATTCATTTTTCTGTCATCCAAGTGCCTACCTAATGTATTTGCCTCTACCACAACTCAAGGCAGGGCGTCCCACGCACCAACCACCCTCTGTGTAAAAACCTTATCTCTGACATCCCCCCCATATGAGAATAAGAGATATTGATCCACAAATCTTTAGAAGGGTTTGGTAAACTATGTATACCTGTCAGGACACGCCCCTCTGCTGACTGCTCCTGTGGCTCCTCCCACAGACCACTGTATAAAGGCGATTGGATGCACTGCTCCTCCCTCAGTCTCCAAGATGTTGTGGTCTTTTTTGCTGCTAATAAAAGCCTATCGTTCGCCTCCCGTCTCCGAGAGTTATTGATGGTGCATCAAAGGGCTTGTTTGTATGTTCTAAATTGTATGCAATGAGGAATGCAAAATGAAATTAAATCACAATGCTTCTTCAAAGATAAAGTTTTGATCTACTTTTGGATAAATGCTAAGTTAACTTGAAGAGCCCAACCTTGGTAGATACAGTATAGTAAGTTGTCCCTGTTATCAATTTGTATCAGAAAAGTTAACACCAGGGCTTGGCATAACCATTTATCAACATTTTATCAATATTTCTATTTCTGTGCAAGGAGCTGGTTAGATGGTCAACAGAGGTTAACCACCTGGGTTTTCTGTTTGGCTAATTGTGGTGCAGGCAATTTGAACAAAAGGTGCCTTTCATGGAAGTCTGAGTCCTGCTCTCCCACTGTGACACCACCACCCCCTGACATGCACACAGCTCCACTGCAAGACAGTGAGCTAAAGTTCCATGAAGAAGTCCGTCGGACACCATCTGCAATGCCCGATGGGCTGCAAAATCCAATGGGAACCAGTCTTGCATTGTCATGCGTAAAACTCTCAGAAGTTTAGTGATTCAACACTCATTACTGCCCAAAAACTGAATCCACCATGCCCTCCCTTTATTGATTTAATCCCTTGTATATGCTTACAATCATATACAGTGTTCTTCACAGGGGATTTAAATTACATACAACAAAACGTAACATTGTTAATAACTTAAAATAACATGATTGAGGTATATAAAATTGTGAGGGAAATAGATAGGCAGACTACTGGTAATATCTGAGGTCACCTTTATCACTCAGACAGTGGAGAGTACCAAAAATACACCACCTGAGGGAATAGAGTCGCTGAGTGAATTTAAGTATCTACAGGAGCATTTGAATCACCTCGGCATAGGAGGCCAATTACTAAGTGCTGGCAAACGTGCACAGACATTGTGAGCTGAATGGCCTATTTCCACGCTGTATAACCCTGACTCCTAACACTCTCTGTTACATCATGGCCTCCTGAAGTAAAGAAAGAGTTTAATGTGGGGCAAAATCATTTTACTCGATAATTATTTATAAAATGCCACGTTAATTCAATTTGAACGTTTAAGCCTTAAGGAAAGCATTGAGCTGGCATCATATTTGCCTCTTCTGAGGATGTAAACTAATGTTTCAAGCTGCCATTTAAGCTTCTTAAGAAAAGCATGTTTGAGGACATGCAGTCGTGAAGTTTTTCAATCCCTAATGTGACTCATATGGAAGCCATTGAAAGTTCAAAGCTCAAGGTAAATTTATTATCGAAGTACATATATGTCACCATATACAAACCTGAGACTGCTTTTCTTGCAGGCATACTCAATAAATCCATAATAGAATAATAACTATAATATAATCAATGAAAAACTGCACAAACTTGGGTATTCAACTAGTTTGCAAAAGACAACAAACTGTACAAATATGAAAAGAAAGAACTATTAATAATTAGAGCTAATAGGACTTGATGTTTTAATCCCTATGCTAAAGTCAGCACTCTCGATGTTGGCAGTAAGCTTGGAGTGGTGACGAGGAGGGTAGCTATGTCATCGGGGTCATCAGGTAGGCACCCTCCTTCTTTGACATTTCGTTGATAAGCCCACGACGTCTCCAGAGGGCTCAATGGTGCTACCTCGCGTCCCAGATACACCCCCCTCGCTTCCGTACCTTCCTGTCCTCATCTTGCAGCCCAGTTGTTGTTTTTCCTTTTAATCCAAATCCAATTGCTGCTTTTTTTCTGCTGCATTTGACGAGGACTTGATTGTTTGTTGGAGGGAGACACCCCTCACCTCCATCTTCTTCAATAGACTGGTCGTAGATGAAACATAGATGCAAAATGATTCATAGATGCAACGAATCCCCTGCATCCCACTTCTACAGGAAAAATCTTGGTCTTCCAGCCGTTCTAAGCAGCTTCAGTTGCCAGTTCAGCATACTTGGTCCTTTTCCTCTCATAGACTTCTTCAACACCATCTTCCCATGGTAGTGTCAATTCCACAACATATGCCAGCTTGGCTGTTGTGGACCACAGGACTATGTCTGGCCGGAGTGTTGTAGCCGCAATGTCTGGGGGAAACACAAGCTTTTTCTCCAAGTCCACGTCCATTTTCCAATCCCGAGCAATCTGCAGAATGCTTATATCCTTTGATGTTACTTGGTGCTCTGGAGGTTGGCCTGCTGGTATAAATCGTGTAATGTCGATATTTCCTGCCGATGTTTGTGGGAGAGCATTTACGGTGGTTTGCCTCTGTTCCAAGATTGATGCCAGCTGTCTGAGAACTTGGTTATGCCACCAAGTATACCGTCCCTGGCTGAGGCTCATGGTGCATCCTGTTAAAATGTGCCTTAGTGATCCATGAACAATAAATTTCGAGAACATGAATCCTTGAAAGTGTTGTGAGAATATTTCAATGATGGGGTCAGTGAAGTTGAGTGAAGTTATCCCCTTTGGTTCAAGAGTCTGATGGTTGAGGGGTAATAACTGTTCCTAAACCTGGTGGTGTGAGTCCTGAGGTTCCTGTACTTTCTTCCTGATGGCAGAAGTGAGAAGAGAGCATGTCCTAGGTGGTGGGGGTCCCCGATGATGGATGCTGCTTTCCTGTGACAATGTTTCATGTAGACGTACTCAATGGTGGGAATGGCTTTACCCATGAAGGACTGGGCTACCACAATTTGTTGGAAAACGGTAAATTGAGCAGAAGTTTTAGAGCAGGTTGCTTGAAGAGTTTATTTAAACATGACTCAAAACTTGTGCTAAAACTCCAAACACAATTTTCTCACTTCTCACTTTTTGATCTGAGGGCTTAATTTTGCACCTGCTTACAAGAGAAATTTTCAGCGAATGGCCCTTTCAACTAGAGCAGAAAAAGGGGGGCATCGAGATGAAAGAGACTGAAAGAAAGACATAAAAGTAAGAAAATGTAGGTTCAGCGGAACTTGCTGCACAGCCCAGTTACTCTTGTGTTTCTTCAATGTCTCACATCAGGCATAAGCACTGCATCTTGTTCACGTAGTCCTCTGGCGCAAAAGCACAGCAAATTTCAGACCCAGAGTGTAGCATAGAGGGTGACAGCAGTTCTTCCAAAGCTGAATTTTAAGGTATTCAATAATCAAAGTTGAAGTGCCAGCTGGTGCTGAAACACTTCACTGTTTCTCTGAAAGAACTAATTAGAAAGCCGCCTTTTAATTATTGTTGTTTTATTTATTATTCTGCTTCCTCAAAGCCATTTATTCCACCTTTTATCTCCTGAGAGTAATTTTGTACACTATTTTGATTCTGTAAATGGTAAATAGCTTATTCAAGTTTAGAGTAGCAATGTACCAGATTTCTTCTCACTTACTTCACTTGTTCCTCCATCTCACAAACACGCCTGCCCCATCTTATCACAGATCTTCCACTTTGATTTTTTATCCCTGTCCTCTTTTCCATTAGAAGACTGCTGAAAGGTCATTGAACCAGTGCATCAACTTCTCTTCTCTCTGCACAGATGCTGTCTGGCCAGTTGCATAAGTCCAGGATCCCATAGTTTGCTCTATAATTGCTGTATTTTGCCTACTGGCACTTTACACTACTTCAAGCAGCTCAGTAACAGCACAGAGCGTGAGCTGAGACCTACTCCTTACTTCTGGCCTATAACATCATTATACAGACTCTGTTCTCTATAATCACATGGTCTTGGTTAGAACACAGCAGTCCCCACAATCAGCCACTAAGCAACTCTATTCTGAAGAATGTTCTCAGCCCAAAACACCAACTATCTATTCATTTCCACTAATGCTGCCTGACCTGCAGAGTTCCTCCATCATTTTGTGTGTGTTGCTTTGGATTTCCAGCATCTGCAGAGCCTCTTTTGTTTACGGCCCTATTCTTTTTTGAAATGCACCCATTACTATTATATGGGAAACAAAGTACCAAGCTTGTGTTTAACCAGCTCTTATCATGAAAGCTTAATGGAAAGAGAATCCAAATGAGGGGATATCTTAATTGCAAAGGGATTGTAATTTACAAACAGAGCAAGTTTATTACAATCGTACATGATTTGGTGAGATGGCACTTGGACTATTGTGCAAAATTTTGGTCAGTTTAACTTGGAGAGGATTTAATAGCATTCGAGGCACTCGAAAAGAGATTCACCAGGTTAATTCCTGGACTGACAGGGTTGTTCTATCAAGGGAAAAGTGCCAGGAGCAACATTAGGACCTGTTTATGGCCTTTGTCAATCTCTCCAAAGCATTCGACTCTGTGCAAAGAGAGCTCTCATGGGACGTCCTCCTCAGGTTTGGCTGTCCCAATAAACCTGTTAACATCCTCTGCCAGTTCCAAGATGGGATGACTGCTCGGGTGACCATAGGAGGACAAGAGTCCGAGCCCTTCCTTGTATGCACAGGGGTGAGGCAGGGGTGGGTGCTGACACCAGTGCTCTTTAACATCTTCCTCTTGTGTGTCACCAAGCTTCTCCACAACAAGATTGAAGACAGCAGCGGTGTGGCGGTGGACGTCAGATTAGATGGCAATCTCTTTGACATCAGGAGGCTCAACGCAACCACCAAACTCCGTAGAGTGTGGGTCCTGGAGCTGAGTATGCAGATGACTGTGTTCTTGTGGCCCATACTCCGGAGGATCTTCAGACTGTCCTTGCTGCAGCAGTGAGAGCGTACAGCAGGATGGGGCTGACTGTCAATACCACCAAGACAGAAGTGGTTTGCCAATGGAGTACCAGTGTCCCACCCACCCTACCTGCCTTCACTGTTGGTGATGAAAAGCTGTCAGTAGTGTCATCTTTCAAAGATCTGGGGAGCATTCTCTCTGAGGATAGCGGCATGGCAACGACATCCAGAGCCGCATTAAACAGGCATCAGCTGCCTTTGGGAGACTTCGGCGTAGAGTCTTTCAGAACAGGAGCCTTCGTCCCTCCACAAAGGTCGCTGTATACCAAGCGGTCTGTGTCACCACCCTCCTTTATAGCTGTGAAGCTTGGGTAACCTACAGCCGTCACATCAAGTCCTTGGAGCGCTTCCACATCAGCTGCCTGAAGCACATCCTGGGAATTACCTGGCGTGAGCGGGTGCCTCACACTGAAATACTTATAAAGACCAACTGCAGAAGTATTGAGGCCATGATCACCCAGCGTCAGCTGCAGTGGCTGGGGCATGTGATAAGGATGCCCCCACATTGGCTACCCCGCAGAGTGTTAAACGGGCAGCTACATCATGGTCATCACTCAGCTGGAGGGCCGAACAAGTGCTATAAGGATCGGATGAAGAATGCTTTAAGGAAATGCAAGATCAGACCTGAGGACCTGGAGGATGTTGCTGCTGACTGTAACACTTGGCAACAGCTGTGTAGGGATGGGGTTCATATTCTGGAGATGGAAAGAACAACCAGAAGACAGCAGAAGAGAGCCAGGAGAAATGCAGCCATGGTTGCCATCACTACCACATATACATGTCCCACCTGCAATAGAACTTGTGGGTCCAGGTTAGGACTGTATTGTCATCAAAGATCTCACCGTTAAAGGAGTGGAAGTCGTCATCAGATTTCGATGGACAACCGAAGAAGAAGACCAAACTGGCCACTAGCTGGTGAAATTTTCCCTGATTCTGGCCAGAGAGAATGTATTAAAGTTCAATTTCCCATGCAACTCTTGGCGTAGAAATGAATGGAAAAGGAAAACTACAGAAGATGCTAAAGGGCCACAAGCTCACTTGTCTAACCTACCCTCTCTATCCAAAGACTGCAACCTAGCTAGTACTCAGAAAGGAGCAGTCAAGTACACTCACAGTCTGAATGTCTCACATTACATGCAAGGGCAAAATTGTCTTTCTATTTTAATTTAAAAACTGGATTATATGAATATGAGAATTACGGCAAGCTTATTTTTATAGTTTATTTAGAGATGAGAGGCATTAATCATGTGGATAGTTAGAGACTTTTTCCCAGGGCTGAAGTGACTAGCATGAGAGGGCACAGTTTTAAGGTGCTTGGAAGTAGGTACAAAGGAGATGTTGGGGTAAGTTTTTTACGCAGAGAGTGGTGAGTGCATAGAATGGGCTGCTGGCAACGGTGGTGGAGGCGGATTCGATAGGGTCTTTTAAGAGACTCCTGGATAGGTACATGGAGCTTAGAAAAATAGAGGGCTATGGGTAAATTTCTAAGGTAAGGACATGTTCAACACTGCTCTGTGGGCCAAAGGGCCTGTATTGTGCTGTAGGTTTTCTATGTTTCCATGTTTCTATACGGGCCCTTCCAGCTCAACAAGCCTACATAGCCCAATTACACCCATGTAACCAATTAACCTACTAACACATATATCTTTGGAATGTGGGAGGAAACCAGATCACCAGAGGAAACTCACACGGTCACAGGAAGAACATGCAAACACCTTGCAGACAGCGGTGGGAAATGAACCCAGATCGCTGGCACAGTAATAACATTTCAGTAATTGCTACACCAGGGTCCTTCACCTTTCAAATAAAACAGGAAACACTCAGCAGGTCAGGCAGCATCCATGGAAATGCAAAACTGTTATGATTTCAGAAGAAATAATTATCAGGACTGGGAACAGTGAGTTTAAACAAGTTGAAAGATTCAGAGAAAGTGGGATACATGAAGAGAACAGGCAAGGTCAGGGATAAAGTAAAAGAAGGAATTATTAAATGACTAGAAGAGAGATATAATGGAAAAGAGGATAGGAAAGGCCTAACTGGATAACAAAAGTTACATTCAGAGGCTTGTGAATGGGAGAAGAGGGAAAAATTTGGAATTCCTCAAAAAATCGGAAATCTGAAGTACTATAGCTGAAGTTGCAATTTCCTGAAATTGTTGAAGTTCTGAAGGCTTTATAAGTTAAAAGGTAAGGAACATAGTTAAAAGGCAAGGAACTGCTCCTTGAGCTGACCTTGGGCCATGGTAGGGGTATTAAGGGGTATGGGGAAAAGGCAGGTAGGTGGAGATGAGTCGATGGCCAGATCAGCCATGATCTTATTGAATGGCGGAGCAGGCTTGATGGGCCAGATGGTCTACTCCTGCTCCTATTTCTTATGTTATTATGTTCTTATGTTGGAAAGTCTGTGAAGCCCACATTATTATCTTAAAAGTCAGATTCCTGGAAAGGGTAACCTATCATATATTATGAATTATATATATTTTATTTCATATAATTTAATATAACTTCAGATAATGTCTTTCACCTACAGTGATCCTTGGAAGATACATATGGTAGTTTCATTATTATATCTGTGGCATTGGAAATAAAGGGGTAATTTGCTGAACAAGGAAGCCACTGAGGTTGAAGGTGTGGACTGAGGAAACTCTATCCTAATTCTACAAGAGAAGCAGAGAGAGCAAAAGTGCAGGAAAAAGAATGGCTATAGCTGGGCACTGTTACTGGAGTCTTCTCCAATGCACTCTCCTTCAGATCTACTACTTTCACTGTATGTCCTTACCAAGTTATTCACTCAGTTCTAACATATAGGACAGCACAGTGCAACTTCGTTTAAAATTAACTAATTAACTAAAAATTTTATTTTCTCAAGCTCTACCCAATTTTGCTGAAAAGGTCTTCAGCTTGCAACATTAACTCAGTTTGCACCACAGATGCTGCTTGTCCTGCAGAGGTTTTCCAACATATCTTGTTTTCATATCAGATCTCTGGGATTTACATTATTTTGTTTTGGAAGTTCAATTTTAATGCCCCTTTTTCTGTATTTTTAATATGATATTGGAATCCTACATTAACAAATAATTGAAATAGTCTAAATGAATCAAAGCCTGGATTTGTAACAATGATTGGCAGATGGGTGATTTAACCATCTGTATTCATACATTTTAGTTAAAGATGGAAATACAATCAGTGTGAAATATATTTGAGATATTAGATCAAAGTTCTCTTGATCAGATACCTGCTTTACATGCTAATTCATTAGCATGTGACTGGTCAGTCTGGACAAATTCCTATGGCTTGACAAATGCACAGGCTTCAGGAAAAAAGACCTGGCAAAGTGGCAAACAGCAGCAGTCTGAGGCAAGCTACCTGCAATTATTAATCAACAGCAGCTGGGGTTTCATTGCAGGAGAAGATTTACTGCACCCACTTGCCACTGTGTTCTTTTACAAAACAGCTTGACACAGTTAGTTGGAGACTGCATGAAAGTCATTTCCTTAATAATTAATAATTTTCTTATCTGCTCTGGAAAAGTTTGTACTCTGTGTGAGGATGGAGGAGATGTGGTGTTGGAAACAGAAGAAATCATTTTATTGCTAGATTTTGTTGAAGCAATATCAAACCAAATAATTGTATTCCTCTAATTCTATTATAGTACAAGGCTGCATCAGACTTGAGTATGCACTGGAGACCCATTGCGAATAAAATGGTACGTCTCAATTAGTTGCCCTGGTAAAGTGCTTTAAATAAAAAATAATCTGTGATGCATGTAAATTTTATGGACCTACTGAATATTTGTCTGGGAACACTAGATACAAAATGCAGGAACAATTTCCTTTTACATGAGAAGTATGAAAATAATTTTTCCATTTTTAATACATAATGTTATGGCCCTTTTTTGCAATTACTGTATTTCTCACAACATGCTAATTCCTTTCCCACTCAATAAAGGGGTAATTTTGAACTTCACAAAAATCTTCCTTGTACTGCTTTTTAAAAGCTAGGGCCCAGGAGGCTGACATATTACGAGAAATACTCAAGCAAATGTGTACGGTTATTTATAAACTCGGCACGAGTCAGGGTAGGAACCCAAGCAAACAAATCAACATCAATCCAAGCTCAATCTCAGCTTTTGCTTTGGGTGAACCTCAAGCAGATAATGAAAGTGAATGCTAAAGGACAAATAGTCCTAAATTCAGGAAAGCAGGATGAAATGACCATTGTTTAAGTTCAAACAAAGGCTCAGACAACTGCCCAAATATGCAGTTGTCTTCAATGCCCCATATCTCTACATCCCCCATCCACACCCCTGAAGTCATTTTTTAAGAGGCAAGCATTATTTAAAGCTTCTTCTCTGAACTTCTATTAGAACTTCACTAATTTTCATAAATGTACATTTCCCACCGACAGATATTTAACAGATTAAATGAGTTAGGCATTGCAACTGGTTAAATAGCTAACAAAGGAAATTTCTGTTAGTACTTTCCTGGAGTACTACAATCCAAATGGTTTGAAAATGGCCCATAATTACTTAATAATATTGCTATTTTTATGTTCAGTTTTACTTTACAAGCACATAAATAATCATGGAGGGAAATAATATCGATTAATCGAACATGAATGAAAAATAAAAAGGAAATCAGTTGGCAAGTTTAGAGTAACTATGAGAGGAGGCCTGTGTACACATATAGGTTAAATATTATAAATTCTATGCAATGTTATAGAAAGACTCCCACCTCTCAGGGCATGGTTTCTTCTCATCACTACCATCAGAGAGGAGGCGCAGGAAGAGCTGTACAGGATCACAAGAGAGGTGAGCCTGAAGACCCACGCTCAATGTTTTAGAAACAGCTTCTTTCCCTCCGCCGTCAGATTTCTGAGTGGATAATGAACCCATGAAGACTCTCTCACAATTGTTTGCTCTCTTTTTTCAATACTTAATTAATTTAAACAAGCTGTACAAATATACCTGTAGTTCTTATTATAATTTATAGTGTAGCGCTGTACCCTTGTCGCAAAGCAACACATTTCACAACATATATTTAGTGATGATAAATCTGATTCTGATTCGGAAAGACAAAGCATGCATGATTTTAATCCCATCAAGAAGAAAGGACAGCAAACTCATGGAAATACCATCACTTGCAGGTGGCAGGCACCAGTCTGGCTTTGAAATATATGACATCACCTCTTTGTTGCTGGGTCTAAACCTTGGAACTCCTTGCCCAGCAAGATTGTGCGAGAACCAGATCAACTAGGTAGGTCACCACCTTCCCAGGAGAACTAGTCATTGCCAACAATGGCAGCCTTGCCAACCATGTCCACATTCTACAAACATTTTTTTTATTAAAATAAACACTAACAAAATTTAAATATCTTGAACAGAATTGAAAATGCATATTCACAGAGGCAAAGGTATATTAGGAATGATATTTTAAAATCTACACTCAGATCAGCTGTATTACCTCAGTGCAGTGAATATCAGAAAATTGGAGTGCGTGTTGACACACCCTAGTTTCCTCCACAAATTAAGTCTAAAATCATAATGTCCTTTTGTTAAGTTATGCCATTATTTTCTCATTATCATTTGCTTCAAAAATGAAATAGTTCTATTTACTGATAATTCCACTGCTTTATGAGATAGCATTTTGAGATCCCTGGTGGTTTAAATCTAAATTCTCAAAATGGTAAATAGTCTGCAGGAAAAGGAATATTCCAGTTGTAAATGCTTATTACTTGAAATGTTCCCATTTTATCCATCTGACTGATGACGCCTCTGCCAGTGGCTCTCTCTGTATAGTTCGAACAATGTAAAAGTGCTTCAGCTCCTCACTTCTCCAATGAAATGTAAACTGCCCAGCCAAAATCAAAATACTACTTAACAAAATTCACTGGTTTAGGTGTAGCTGGGAACATACTGTACTTCCCAAATTGAAAATAAATAGGAAAAGGGAAATGGCTCCAGCCTTCAAACACAATTTTCCTTCCATGCATTACTGGCACTGACCCTTCTGGGAAAAAGAATCTCATGCAGTGACTACCCTAGCAACTTCATTCCTTGATGTCAACTTAGACCATGCCATACCGTTTAGCTGTGAGAGAGTGAAGCAGGCGGTAAAGTTAAGAGCAAGTCAGAGCCATGGTCCCAAATGGCCCAGTGAGAGACCAGGAACCACAAAATGGGAGAATATCATCTTTGGTATCTTTCTCTCCTACCTTCCAACCTCAGACCCCAAACAACAAATCAAAGCCAGTGCCTCCTTGGTCTTTACAGATGAAAGTTTTCTAAGCCTGTGCAGTAAAGTATGTGATCAAAATAAAATGCCTGAGAGTTCTCAAAGGGCTCAGCAGCCTACCTTTAACACAAATCACCTTGCATGAGTAGTATATGGAATATAGATTCATGCAGAAGGATCATTATTACATCTGAAGTTGGGGGAATGGAATTTTGCTCAAACTGAACAAATCCAATATGGGATGGGATTGTGGATCAGGTCCATTCTGGCCTGGCATGTAGAGCACACCCATCTCCACCCTACCCTTCTGAAGAAGACTAATGAAATCACATTGATGCAGAAGGCATCCAGTCCATCAGCTCTGGATATTCATGTTTTGCAGAGCATTGGCTTCTGACTTCCAACCTGAATCCAACAGCCATTGTGCATCACACTCCAGCAGGGAGCTGCTGGCCACAGGCTGCACAATCACATACAACAGTACAGCACCAGACAGGCCATTTGGCCCACAATGTTCTGCCAATCTTGATGCCAATTTATACTAAATGTCCTCCTCCTGAGTATTTTCCACAACCCTCCATTTCCTAAATATTCATTTCTCTATCTAGAAACTGCTTGAATTCCACTAACCTGCCTGCTTCTGCTACTATACCTGGTAACTTATTCCAGGCACCTAACATTCTCTGTATGAGAACTTGTCCCTCATGTCTTGTCCCTTTAAATTTCCCCCCTCTAACCCTGAGCATGTCCTCGGGTTTGGCTTTTCTACTCAAAGGAAAAGATTCTGTATCTTTACCCTATCTATGTCTCTCATAAATTAAAACTCCTTTTATCAGTTTTCCCCTCAGTGTCTGATGCTCCAGGGAGGACAGCCCAAGATTGACTCAGCCTTTTCTTATAACTCATGCACTCTAATCCAGGCAACATCCTTCTTCTCCCTCTTCTGCAGCCTTTTTACATTCTTCCTACAATGAAGTGACCAGTACTACACACAATACTTCAAGTGTGGTCTAACTAATGTTTTACATCCTACAGCCACAGTTTAACTTCCTTACTCTTGTACTCCACGCCTCTATCAATGAAGGCAAGTATGTACGTTTGGTCCAATATTTTTTTAGGATCAGTTAAGGAAGTATTACTTCCTTACCCACCCACATAACTCAACTGCAATCTGATGAGTGTTTGTGTTTCCTGAGGATATATTCAGAAATAGAACAAAGTATTGCCCCTTGCATGGAAACCAAGCTCCCCAAGGAAAGGGTCAAGTAGTTAAAGCACAACCTCCAGTGAACATAAGCTCACACCTCAAACTGCCTGACGGGTGACACGAAATCAGTAATTTTGATTGTACTGTAGTTGACCAAGAATAGATAGTGTGCGATTAACAGAAATGGCAAGCTGTCGTAATAGCATCTGATAAGGAGATGGTGGACAGTGTAAGTCATTGTAATAAGTAGCTTGAAACAGATTTAACCCAGTACTTTACCCACCCTGACTCAGTAGTTTATTAAATTAAATACAAGCGACAACAAAATGCAATCAGAACTCAGTAACCTCAGCACACAAGAAATAGAAATGAACTGTCTCCCTGCTACAGACTTCTAAACTTTGCCTTTAGTTTCCTATGAAACTAAAATACCCCAAAATTTAAATGATGTTGACTGAGAAGATTTATTACGGAAAATTAGTATGTTCTTTCAGAGTCCAAAGAGCAATTATTGTGTGTCATACTGACACCATAAAGTTGTTGGCTGTGTCATCTTTAATCAATTACTGCATGATTACATTTTTCTGCAATTGTGCAACAGCATTAATGCGCACATTCAGAGCTCAAAAATGTGGACAATATAAAATTCTTAAGTTGTTTTTCTACATGAGAAAAGCAGTCCTCGGAGGCCGATAAAAGAAAGGAACGTATTTTTGTTTTACAAATATTACTATTTCAAATGCTGTTAAAGGACCACAATATCAAATTCAATCTATGCTGAAACTGGTAGATAATTAAGGCCCTATCAACATTAGCTTTGTCGAACAGTTCACGTGCATCTCATTTTCACTCATTATTGACTTAATGCCTTCAAACAATGTAGATTTGCAGAGATACTTGCTGGATAGGCTTGCATGTGACACTGATTACATCCTAATAAGAGCGATTATTGTCAATTCTGTGCTAGTGCTAGCTGGGCGGTATCTCACTGCTTATTCCAAAACCATTTAAATGATGCATATTAAAATTCCAATAACACCATCTCAGAATAAAACTGTTGTGGTCAATGCAGACTTTGCATAGTTTATCATACATGCGGGTGTATCTGTCTTAAGCTGACTCAGACATGGAATGACTATCAGTTTGAGCGCATACTAGATGAAAATCAAGTATTTTTCTTTAAAAAAACACTTCACAGAACCTGGAAGTTCTTTTTCGTTCTTCACTATCTGGAAAGGATTACAGGATACTGCTGTTTAGCTCAAATATGCCGTGGTTCTTTCTCCTGTCTAAATTCTGCTTTGTAAAATTTGATGCAGATTATCTTTGCTATTTATATTTTCAAAGTCTGTAACTGGTACACCAAATTAAAAGGTGAAGCAAATATGTAATCAATGTAATTTCTCAAGATTGCATTGCTTTCAACCCACAATTTTATTTTCCAAGTGTGTTATGACATACCCTGCTTTAAAAAACAGGCAGACCATCCACATTCAAGCTTTGTCAATATTAGTCTCGATGCATCTGCTTGGAGGTTCTGTGAAAAAGGACATCTTTGTAAATTACTCCTTTGCTTTGGAGAGAGTGCGCCAGCCAACGTTACAATTCCTGCTCTACGTGCAGGTCATCGCACTAAACTACTTGACTATAAACACCAGCTCCTCAGTATTGCTAATTATCTGCTAAACTACAGGAGTTATTGGCTCTCAGATTTACCTTCATTTAGTACTCGACCAGTGGAAGGCTAGGCACAAGACAGTGGCCAGGTGCCAGTATGAGAACTGTAGAGAAAACCCAGGCAACTCTGCTTTTGACTAACAACTGGAGTTTTCAAAGGAAACGAAAGATTAATGAAAAGGCCTGCATGGAATGGAAACATATAACAGCATCAGAACTGATCGTTCAGCCTGTGATGCCTCTGCCAAGTATGATGCCAAATTAAATTAGTTCCTTTTGCCTGTGTAATCATGCACCTATCTAAAAGGCCTCTACTTCCACTACCATCCCTAACGGTACTTTCCAGGCACCTACCAGTCTGTGTTAAAAATCTGCCTTGCACATTTTCTTTACACTTTAGCTTTAATATGCCATAGTTTCTTCCCCTATTTAAACTCTGCTTTGTAAAAGTTAATACAGATCATCTTGGCTATTTATATTTTCAACTCTCTCACACCAGCAAAGTAAAACAGAGCAGTGGGAAATAGAAACTCCCTATTTATCTGTTTACAGAGCAGGACTAATACAAAGATGTGGCGGAGCCGGAGGCACACAAGAGCAGCAGTGAGAAGAACGTGCCCAACGGTATAGATGCAGATGTAACTGTGGACTGGGCAGAGTTCCAGTGCTCCCTCTGAGCCTAAAACTTCTCTCCCCGGTGTTGTGAGGTGAGGATCACCTTCAGGCAATGGAATCTTTCCACCAGGTTGAAGAAAGCGCTCCTGCTCTCACTGTCCTCGATGCAGATGGTAGAGGCACCATTCACAAACAAGAGAAAACCCGCAGATGCTGGAAATCCACGCAACACACAGAGGCACCATTCAACGGGCTTTGCTCACGCATCTCGCGTGCAACTGCTGCACTGAGAGAGGGTGGGCTGGGTTGTGGATCTTTTGTTCTAAAGTCATCCTGGGATTCAGGTAGATGCACTCAGCTAAGACTCTGCGCTCTGGCCTGGGGCAAATACTCTCTCCTTGATGTTCAGTGGGGTCATGACTCTTTACTTGCTAATTGCTCCCATTTTTTTGTAAGGTCATGACCTTGGCATCCCACCTATCCTGGGACACAGTGCTCTCCCTCGAATAGGAACAGAGAAGTTCAAAAGACACTGCAGGGGCATCAACTTCCTGTGGCAATTAGTTTGGGTGGAACGCATAATGACTTGATCATGTGCCTAGTTGTTGTGTGCCAGCTTTCATCTCTCTGTCAGCCTACTCCATGCACTCCCAGCAACATGAAAGGGAGACCCAAGTGTGTTAAGCTGATCCCTGTCGGCACACAGCCTCCCTTGCTTTTCCATTCAGCAACACTTGGGCACTGAGACCCCTGTGAACCCTAGAATAAAAATTCAGACCATTCAGCCTCCTGATCACCCAGCAATTGGTAATCCTTTTATTATTGTCACCCGTACCAAAGTACAGGGTAGAGCTTTTGCTTACATGCCATCCAGTCAGATTGTGCCATACAGAATTACACCAAGGTACCAAATTTAAAAAAAATGCAGAGTATAGTTTGGCAGTTCCAGAGAAAGTGCAGTGCAGGCAGACAAATAAAGTGCAAGGGCCGTACACAAGCCACCAGAGCACTCACCAAAACAGAATGAGAAATCTTACATATGCAGCTGAACAAAACCGGCTTGCTGACAACAGAGTGGCTTGTACTGGATACATAGAACTAATCACACACCCTTTCACTCTGGCAAGATTTCAGATACATATTAAGCCTTAAAATACAAAGCAGTTCATGGGTATAACCGTAAGATATAGCACAGGCAGGACCAGCCGACCACTTCCACTCCTTGTTTCATCAAGATACATGATCTTCATCAAAATAATTGGCTCGAGATTTGTCCCTCATCTGCAGTGTTGAATGCGTATTCTAGAAGAGGTGCGCTGCACTTGTGAAATGTGGTTCCACTTCTTTGAGTATGTGAATTCAGGTAAATCTAGGTATGAATCATGAATGTTCATGTAGAGTTTGCATATGGAGTTTTCTCCCAAAGTCTGAGTTATCTCACCTCATTCAACTCAGATGAACACTCATAATGCAGCAGACATTCCAATGGGGTAAACACTCAGCACCCTGTATAAAGCAACACACACAAAATGCTGGTGGAACACAGTAGGCCAGGCAGCATCTATAAGGAGAAGCACTGTTGATGTTTCGGGCCGAGACCCTTCGTCAGGACTGTGTCTTGGCCCGAAAGGTCAACAGTGCTTCTCCTTATAGATGCTGCCTGGCCTGCTGTGTTCCACCAGCATTTTGTCTGTGTTGTTTGAATTTCCAGCATCTGCAGATTTCCTTGTGTTTGCACCCTGTATCAAGCCCAGATCATGAAACTTGTCACCTAACTCCTAAGCAGACACTCAAAGGTGGAAACAAAGAGCCAGAATTGACGCGATTCCTCAATTTTAAAGCCATTCTTCCCAAAATAGCTAGTCGGGTTGAGTTTATTGTCGTACGCACAAGTGTGGTGAGGTGCAGGTACAATGAGAAACGTCTATATGGGAGCATCACAGGCACATATGTGCAGATAATGCACAGATCATAAATTATATGTAAAACTATACCATAAAGTGAAAAACTAACACCAAAGCATCCTGAGAATTGCACAAGCATGAAGTGCACAATGAAAGGCACCATAAGGCTCAGCCAGCAGTGTCAGCAACAGACATGAGGTAAACACAGGAGATAATCCAGCTTCCTTCTTTAAGTTGTTTTTATGGTGATAATATGAAGATTAAAGTTTGAAAACCATTAAACAATTATTTATGCACATTAAGCACAGCAGGGTAGAATTTCCACTTTGAGCTTAATCAACCAGTTGGACTCAAATTGCATTTGAAATTGCAATGATTTTCTGGTGAAGCTATGGTTCAGTATCCACCCTTACTCATTTGCATCATCACATCCATAAAATCCTTCATGAACCAGTATATTCATTACAACTGCTCTCCTTGATGTATTTATGACTGGTAAACTGGTGTCCTATTTGTATTTTTGTTCTGTTTATTCTCTGGGTTTAGCACAAATAAACCACGCTTCACAGACAGATCACTGCTCTAGCTTTAAGTAACCAAAAATGAATTTAAGGTCACCAAAATGGATTTAAAACTCCCCAAATCACTTCCTGGTTTCTATTTATTTAGTTTAAAGACGCAGCAGAGCAACAGGCTCCGGAGGCCCAACAAGGTTGTCTTGCCCAATTACACCCACGTGACCAATTAATTTACCAAGCCATATGCAAATCTTTTCTTATAGGCTAAATACTTTGGAATAGATACATTTACTTGTGGGTTTGCTTTGAAAATACCAACCTCAGTTTAAAAGCCTTCTTTAAACTGTGGACACTCACACTGCAAATGGCTTAGATAGGTTGGGGGTCAGGGTGGTTATTAATGAGAATGGGGGAATGTTTCCAATGCAATGTTTTTAAAACCAGTATTAAAGAACTTGAACAATCCGATATATCAGACACACAATGCTGATGTGAAAGCAGATTACAGGGTCAATGAATCACAGAGGTTGACGTGGTTGTAGAATTTGCAGAGCTGGTGTCTGTGCTACAGAGGTGCTAGTGAGGGAAGCAGGAGGTGTCACTGCAATGCAGCGTTTTGGATTTTGAAGGATTACAATATGTAAGATCATTTGATGATTTATCAGAACTCAGTCCTAGTCCAGGAATGCACTAGGGGGAAAAAAAGCCTTGTGCTAGAAGTGCTGGATGCTCCAGAAGCCAGTCTGGATTCCCCTCAACGCTTTGAAAGAACTGTTTCACAAGGAATGCCATTGCCCCTTGTCTCCCTGATGCAGAACTCACTTCATGCCAAAAGTGGCAGGAGGATGTGAAATGACTGGTAAACAATTGTCACTACACTTCACTCAGAACACAATTGATTTTCAGTTGCATAATGATGAAAGAAATAGCATTAAGCAATAGCATTTCTAGGCAAATTTATCCTGAATAATTTGCAATCAAATTTCAGTAATCCCTAAAGCAGGTTTGATCAATTTCAATCATAATGCACAGTGAGATCAGTACTAAACAGCAGAGGTTGGAAGCAGCAGAAGTTTATAAATTGGAATTGTGAGAGCTTTACCTTCAAGACCACAAAAAAATGATTTCCGCTAATATAGAAAACACAATGACAGTCCAATGAGTTGTGATTTAGATCCTCCAGAGATTGAGATCTTGGGTATTGATTTTTTCCTTTTTCAGGATAGGTAAAAATGCACAAAAGTTGTTTTTGTTTCTTTTTCATGGAGGAGGAGTTAAGTAACTAAACCAAGTGAGAGTTTAATACACTTAACTCCAAAGTGGAGCAAATCATTGAAGACAGATCTGTGTGAACATCATTGGTGAACTAAGTTCTCTTTTCATACAGTTAAAATAAAGAAAGATGTGTGATAATTGATTTTCCAATCCACTTAGAAGTTTAGAAGATATCCACTTTGAAAATTTACTCAAACACTAAAGAATAAAGTCTTATTGACTTTTTCCCTTTTTTATATTATACACCAATCTCCATCCTTTGATTTCCATGGTTATTTTCCTGGATTTGTACTATGTAATGATAGTTGAGTTATTAAAAATGGCTTAAAAAGTTAGAAGTTTAGAAAGAGACAATAAAATAACGCAATGCGTGATTATTAACTTTTAGGTAACTGGCCAAAGGTTAATGTAAGGAGAATTAATTTAACTAGAGAAAGCTCACACATTGTTGACAAAGCAACTCAAGAACAACCCAGTGAGTTTTAATTGCACCTGGGGAGAAATTAGTAAATAACGAAACCTTTAAAAAATGAGATTCAAAGGTCAGTGCTATCAATGATAGACTACCAACTACTAAGGTTTAGTGATCACACCTAGTCTTCTGTATGAATAAAGCCAGAAAGTGGAATTTGGTTGAATAGGAATGCTATCACAAATATGCTTTGGAAACTTAAATTTGGTACACCAGCCCCACAATACAAACAAAAAAAAAACAGGAACTTTTATTAAGCAATATCATTTACCTTTGGCAGCTGACTTTTATTATGAATAACAACTGTAAAACTGATGTTTGACCATTAGTAAAACTTTTTATAGTTTTATTGTTGCAAGGTTTAATAAATAAGCAAAGTTATTCATTTAAAATGTGCAATAGTTAAAGCAAAATATTCTTCATTGGACACATAGTCCACAAAGCTGATAATCTCTTATCTCAAAAATGCCTTTGAACCTCTCATAAATTAACAAGACTGTCCCTAACACTGTGGAGTGTGTCACAGTTACTGGGAATCCTTCTAATATTATTTAAAGGACATATCTATTAACATAGCGTTCTCGAACAGAGGAGAGCTGAGATGCTGACCTGACCCGAAGGCAGACTGCATTTAAAGGACTGGTGTTTTCACATACTTTAAACAAAAGCAATGATCACAAGTTCATTCACAGGCACACTGTAACCCCCGGAGATCAATACGGATTTGTTCTTAATTACAGATAAATGAACCCTGATTGTCGCCTGAAAATGTTCAAAGCCACTTGCAAATGGTCTGAAGGAGTTCCAATGATCAATTTTACATCCTGTTAACACTTCACACAAGCCTGTGCTCAGAAGCTGGTTAATCATTTCAGTCAGGGGCCACTAACAAAGCAGGACAATGCCAAGCATACTCCTGGACATCATTGTAATTTGCCCTCATATACCATAGTTGGATAGGGCAGGTATAAAAGAACATTTTCTTCCTATTAAGAACTATCAAAGAGAGACACAGCCATTTTGTGGGCAGTCTGCTTCCAAAAGCAGCCTAGAAAGAAGACACAGTAGTTAGAA
Source organism: Hemitrygon akajei (assembly GCF_048418815.1). Lineage (NCBI taxonomy): Eukaryota > Metazoa > Chordata > Chondrichthyes > Myliobatiformes > Dasyatidae > Hemitrygon > Hemitrygon akajei. The sequence goes on from NC_133128.1 coordinate 153,060,034, forward strand.
TATTATATTAATATGTTAGAATATTGTCTCCAGTGGGATTGTTATAATTAAAACACATGGACAGATGCCTGTTAGACAAGGCTGACTTTCACTTAAGAATCTTTGTTCTGAGCACTTAAGCCATTGATTGCAGTGAATGGGACACCGCACATATCGAAACAAGTGTCAGGATGAGAGATAACCCTGGTGACATTTCACTCCACCACAAGTACCCTTCTCTGATGCAAAATGCAGCAATGTGCAGTGGTGCTTGCTTACTAATTTGGCATCCCTGTCATTAACCAACCAGCTCACAGGGCTGTCAATGCAATTATCATAGAGTGCTATTGAATGTAGTGGCTGAGAAGCCTCTGCCCAGACTGTCTTCTGAGAAGAAAAGGGCCTTGGAGATTGAAGACTTATAAAAAAGGAAAAGGAAGCAAAACTCAAGATCATGTCCTCACTAATGAGTTCAACATGCTAATGTAAGTCTATGGGAACATAAGAAATAGGAGCAGGTGTAGGCCTTTTGGCTTGTTGAGCCTGCTCCACCATTCAATAAGATTATGGTTCATCCTGCTGTGGACTCAACTCCAACTACCTGCCTTTCCTCCACAACTTTCAATAGCCCTGCTGTGCTAAAATCTATCAAACTGTCTTAAACATATCCATGAGGTAGACTCTACTGCTTCCCTGGGCAGAGAACCCCACAGATTCACTATCCTCTGGGGAGAGTAGATTCTCCTCATCTCTGTCCTAAATATATTCCCCCAAATCTTGAGGCTACAACCCTAGCTCTAGTCTCACTTACCAGTGGAAACAACTTTCCTGCCTCCATTTTATCTAAGCCTTTCATAATTTTATGTTCCAATAAGATCTCACTCATTCTTCTGAATTCCAGTGAGTATAGGTGCAGACTCTTCTCCTGGGTTAACCCCTTCATTGCTGGATTCAAGCCCGTAAACCGCCTCTTCCAAAGCCAGTATGTCTTTCCTCAAGTCAGGGAACCAGAACTGGATCCAGTACTTCAAGTGCGGCCTCACGAGGACCCTGCATAGATGCACCATCCCTGTTCTTAAACAAGAGAAAACCTGCAGTGCCGGAAATCCAAGCATTACGCACAGAATGCTGGAGGAACTCAGCAGGCCAGGCAGTATCTACGGAAAAAAGTACAAGCGACATTTCAGGACGAGACCCTTCAGCAGGACTGGTCCTTAAATTCAATGCCTCTAGCAATGAAGACCAACCAAGACCAAGGAGATGGTGGTGGACTTTAGGAGATCTAGGCCTCATATGGAGCCAGTGATCATTAATGGAGAATGTGTGGAGCAGGTTAAGACCTACAAGTAGCTGGGAGTACAGTTAGACGAGAAGCTAGACTGGACTGCCAACACAGATGCCTTGTGCAGGAAGGCACAGAGTCGACTGTACTTCCTTAGAAGGTTGGCGTCATTCAATGTCTGTAGTGAGATGCTGAAGATGTTCTATAGGTCAGTTGTGGAGAGCGCCCTCTTCTTTGTGGTGGCGTGTTGGGGAGGAAGCATTAAGAAGAGGGACGCCTCACGTCTTAATAAGCTGGTAAGGAAGGCGGGCTCTGTCGTGGGCAAAGTACTGGAGAGTTTAACATCGGTAGCTGAGCGAAGGGCGCTGAGTAGGCTACGGTCAATTATGGAAAACTCTGAACATCCTCTACATAGCACCATCCAGAGACAGAGAAGCAGTTTCAGCGACAGGTTACTATTGATGCAATGCTCCTCTGACAGGATGAAGAGGTCAATACTCCCCAATGCCATTAGGCTTTACAATTCAACCGCCAGGACTTAAGAACTTTTTAAAAGCTATTATTAATGCTGTTTGAGATAGTGATTTAGATGCATATCATATTTTTTACTGAGTTAAGTATTGTATGTTATTAGTTTTGCTACAACAAGTGTATGGGACATTGGAAAAAAAGTTGGAATTTCCCCATGGGGATGAATAAAGTATCTATCTATCTATCTATCATTCTATTTGCCTTTTAGATAACCTGTGGCACCTGCAAACCAGTCTTTTGTGAATCATGCATTTGGGAAGATCTTGCTGAGCTGAGCTCTGGTTAGCTTCTGCAACTGCTGATTTATTTACATTTATCCCTGACATTTTGATCTACTTTCAGGCAAGTGATGACTGTGTGCCTACTTTCCAATGTCATGGAAACATCCAAATCTTTTGTCATAAAGTGCTGAGATGGCTGGCATTGTCAGGGGTAGAGTAACTGGACTGGGCATCCTGGCCTCAAATCCCACTATATTTAAATTTAAATTCACTTAATAATCTGCATCCTAAAATATAAGAAATGTAGGCCACAAGTAATTGGATTATTGTAGAAACCATTATGATTCAGCAGGAAAATTCAAAGAAAGAGGATCTGCCTTGTATGCTCTACAGTGGCATGGAAAAGTTTGGGTACCCCAGTCAAAATTTCTGTTACTGTGAATAGCTAAGCAAGTAAAAGATGATCTGATTTCCAAAAGGCATGAAGTTAAAGATGACACATTACTTTAATATTTTGAACAAGATTACTTTTTTATTTCCATCTTTTACTGTTCAAAATAAAAAAAAGTAAAAGGGCCCAAAACAAGAATTTGGGCACCCTGCATTGTCAGTAGTTAGTAAAACCCCCTTTTGCAAGTATCGCAGCTTGTAAACACTTTCTGTAGCCAGCTAAGAGTCTTTCAATTCTTGTTTGGGGGATTTTCGCCCATTCTTCCTTGCAAAAGGCTTCTAGTTCTGTGAGATTCTTGGGCCATCTTGCATGCACTGATCTTTTGAGGTCTCTCCACTGATTTTCAATGATGTTTAGGTCAGGGGATTATGAGGGCCATGGCAAAACCTTCAGCTTGTGCCTCTTGAGGTAGTCCATTGTGGATTTTGAGGTGTGTTTAGGATCATTATCCTGTTGTAGAAGCCATCCTCTTTTCATCTTCAGCATTTTTACAGATGGTGTGATGTTTCCTTCCAGAATTTGCTGATATTTAATTGAATTCATTCTTCCCTCTACTAATGAAATGTTCCCTGTGCCAATGGCTGCAACACAAACCCAAAGCATAATCGATCCACCCCCGTACTTAACAGTTGGAAAGGTGTTCTTTTCATGAAATTCTGCACCCTTTTTTCTCCAAACATACCTTTGCTCATTGCGGCCAGAAAGTTCCGTTTTAACTTCATCAGTCCACAGGACTTGTTTCCAAAATGTTTAGATGTTCCTTTGCAAACCTCTGACGCTGAATTTTGTGGTGAGGATGCAGGAAAGATTTTCTTCTGATGACTCTTCCATGAAGGTCATATTTGTGCAGGTGTCACTGCACAGTAGAACAGTGCACCACCACTCCAGAGTCTGCTAAATCTTCCTGAAGGTCTTTTGCAGTCAAATGGGGGTTTTGATTTGCCTTTCTAGCAATCCTATGAGCAGTTCTCACAGAAAGTTTTCTTGGTCTTCCAGACCTCAACTTGACCTCCACCATTCCTGTTAACTGCCATTTCTTAATTACATTACAAACTGAGGAAACAGCTACCTGAAGACACTTTGCTATCTTCTTATAGTCTCTGCCAGCTTTGTGGGCATCATTTATTTTAATTTTCAGAGTGCTAGGCAGCTGCTTAGAGGAGCCCATGGCTGCTGATTGTTGAGACAAGGTTTAAGGAGTCAGGATATTTATAAAGCTATGAAATTTGCATCACCTGGCCTTTCCTAACAATGACTGTGAACAAGCCATAGCCCAACAAGCTAATTAAGGTCTGAGACCTTGGTAAAATTTATCTGAGAGCTCAAATCTCTTGGGGTGCCCAAACTTTTGCAAGGTGCTCCTTTCCTTTTATTCCCACTCTAAAATTGTACAAAACAAAAATAATATACTAATCCTGCTTAAAATGTTGAAAAGATTAATTCATCTTTAACTTTATGACCTTTGGAAATCAGTTCATCTTTTACTCGCTTAGCTATTCACAGTAACAGAAATTTTGGCCAGGGGTGCCCAAAGTATGCCACTGTATGTAGGTTTAACTCACCAATGTTGTTGGTTCCAAAATAGTCTAATACTTTGGAAACTCAGGTCAAGAACCATTCTTCCTATGAAGAGTGGTGAATTTCTGGAATTTTCTGCCCTCAGGTTCTGTGGAGGATATTTAAGGCGGAGGTAGTTGAACAAAGATCACAGCAGTGAAGGTTACAAGAAATAGAGAGATAAGTGGTGATGATGTGGAGCAGGTTTGAGGGAACCAAGTGACCCACACACACTGTTATTTTCTTACGTTTTTACGTTAATTTATATTGTCAAATGAATGCTGATTTTGTCAGTTACAGCCAGAATATAAAATTTAAGTAAATTTTTTTTAAAAAGCTAAAGGAGGTAAAAATATAATGGGGAGAATCATGAAGGTTTTCTTAACTCAAACCAACTTTCAGCACACATCTCAAAACACCCAGGGCTTTCTTCATTCAGTATTGTAGGTTGCAGAAAACTCCTCCCTTTATCAGAGGTGAACAAAACTTGAAAAAAAAATTAGGGTAAAGAGACTTAAAAGGAATCTAGTGGGTCTTTTATACACACAGAAAATAGCAAATACTTGCAATGCAGTGGTGGAGAAAATGGTGGAAGCAGAATCCAAAAGTACACTTATTATCAAAGGATGTATGAATTATACAACCTTGAAATTTGTTTGCTTACAGGTACCCACTAAACAAGAAACCCGAAAGAACCCATTTAAGGAAAGAAATAAAAGACCAACACCCGTTACACAAGAGAAAGAAAAAAAAAGCACAGATCATGCAAACACTTGAAGTGAACAACAACATTCCAAACCAAACTGAGTCCTCAGGTCTGAATGCCGGAGCAGCTCATAGTAGGCCCAAAGCCTTGCTCATCAGTTCATCATATTAGCGGGCACACAGCACAGCAGCTGGGGCAGTCTTCATAGCCTCAGCGCCATGGAGAGAAGAGTGACCATCGCAGAGAGTGAGCAAAGTAGGCTCTCGCCTTGGATCCTGCCACCCTGTCTCTTCAGTCTATCTGGCCGGTGTTTAAATTGACCAAACAACAGAACAGCGAGAGGCTCCTACACCCTAGGGAGGTTAAGTTCTGGTAGATGGGATAATACAGATAGACTCCAGCAGTCAGCATAGGCATGTTGGGCCAAATGGCCTGTTTCATGGCCACATAACTCTGTTGCACAAGATGAATCAAGAGTATTCCATGTCAAAGCAATCAAGATCCATGACCTTGCTATCAGCCATCTAAACATTTAAAATCTAAAATCCCTGAGCCCTTACCTAATTTACAATATGCTTCCATGTTATGTATTTGAATATTAGAGGGCCCCCTGATGGAAATATTATACAGCAGCAATCTCATTTCACGTTCTTCTGTTAATTTCCAGATCTGCACTGAACCTATAGAGAATCTGATACAAAGTAAGTTACTACGAGGCTGCATTAAGTTGAGTATTTCTTCAGACCTCCCTTGTTCTGTGATTTGGTTTGCTCCTCTCCGCAGCATCTGACACACTTAATTTGAGTGCAAAACTGCTCACTGCATCACACGGAGAAACAGCAATCACTTCAGTTTGACTTCCACACTGGTTAACTGAGGGTTCGCTAACAGCATAGATGCTCGCTTTTATCCGTCTATGGTGTAGCTGGTGTGCGGACATTCAGCACACATGCAACAAATCATCAGGGCAATAATTTATGAATCATTTGAATTACATTTTTTCGGAAGGAATGAACGATTCACATTGACTCTGCTCGTTGACTTTGGAGCAGCCAGAGTGGTGTTTGTAGTTATTAACATATGTTTGCCTCTTGCCAGATGCTGCAATTTACATTAGCACGCATACAACAAAGTTCAATAATAAAAACCATTCCATGGCTCAATAATGGACAATTTCATTAAAAGCTGCCGACATCCATGATCACCTACCTGTCTGTTTGCTCCTTTCCCCAATGGAAAATTGACACAGCAGCATCTATGATGCCTCTCTATCCTTGTGATACAATCAACCACAAAGCATGCTGCTGGTGCCAAGCAGCCAAGTACCACACATGTAACTGCTGTGTGATGTCTGGTCTGTGGTGCAGAAGAGACAGAGTTAGAATTACAGAAGTAAAGTTCAAATTATGACCTGATAATCTTTTCTGTAAAATGCCAGTTGGCTGGTTACAATTTGCTTGCTTGAACCAGACCAATAAAAGACTGGATGCCCTGTTGGACTGGGCAACCTTCAGCTATCTGAAGCATTGAGCTAAAGCTCATATCAGGTTATTTATAAAATTATGCAAAACCAACTCCTAAGATGCTTACAAATTCCTGAATGCAAGATTCAATTACTGATAGATGGAACTTACGGCACACAAGCTTTTTCTAGAATGGCCTGGTCTTAAACTACCTAATCAGTGGTCCTGAAAGGAAGCCCCTGAGAAATGTAATGTGACATTGATTATATGACATTTGATCATTTGACATTTTATCTACTCTTTGCAAAGGTTATTGCATTTACCTTAATTCTGTGCCTCAGGAACAACAAAGACCAAATAAAACATTTCCATCTTCTTGTTTTGTAGAATCCAAACATTAGAGTGTGTTGAATTACAACATAACTTATAAATCAAAGCAAGAATGCAAAGCGGAAAGATTTAAGCATCATAGATGTTTAATTTTTAAATGTTACTCCTCTGATGTTTCTGCTGCATCCAATGCAATGATGATATAGTAAAATAATCTAAATCAGTAACCTCCAACCAAGATAGAAGGATAATTAATAAAACCCAACGTAAAGACAAATTAGTACATTGTCATCTGTGGATCCCAGTAGTTTCAGGGAGGTGAGATTCAGTTTCCACAGAGGAGCAGTAGAATTCCTTGCTCCAGCAATAGAACACCGTCTATAACCGTGCAGGGCACACACCAAAATGGTCCACTCTGCTCCTTAGTATGGGATACTGCCCTCAGGCACCATACTACGGTCAATGGTTCAACTTCTTCCATCATCTTTTGGAGGGCAGGTAAAGTTTTAAGAATATTTCATCTCCATTCTTTATTGAACCAAATGCCTAACCTACCCTTGAATTCCAGTCCCATTTTTCTATCTTGATAAATTATTTACTAGGAAACAGAGCTTGAATTGTAATAACAGATGGGAATTCCTTTGGGACTGATCACAGGCCATGCTGTAAATTCTTGGTGAACAATGAGTGATGGAGTCAATGAGAGATCAAACCAAAGGAGTCAGTTCCTTGATTTCAAAGTAACTCTCCCCAAATTTGTTAGCAGCAAGGCCTCGGAGTAACAACACAAATTTGGTTATGTATTAAACTTAATCGACTGTTAGCTCTGATTCTGTATCCACAGATGCTGCCTGACCTATTGTACATTTGAAGTATTTCTAATTCTGGTAGGCTTTGTGCATTCTGAGGTTGATAATTCTCAGCAACACACACAAAATGCCGACAGGACTCATCAGGTCAGGCTTCATCATTGGAAAGGAATAAAGAATCGGCAGTTTGAGCCGAGACACTCCACCTCATTTTTTTCTTCAGACTTAGGAGCCCATCAATTCTATTCTGACTCTAGTGCATTCCCAACAGTTCCAACCCCTGCCCCTTCTACCACTTATTCTCCAGTAAGCCTATTCTTTTGCATGTACCATCAACTCCCCCAGTTCCCCCGCTACCACTGAGGGCCCTTACCAGAAAAATGCCCCTGACAGCATTTAACAGCTGGAAAATTAAGGCTGAGGTTTTGCCAACTGTAAAAATTGTCATTAACTTTACATTATTTAAATCTCTATCAAAGTTTAAAAACTTTTATGATTGAAACAAAATTTTTTAGTAAAAATATTTATTTTAAAAATTCTCTCTAAAACTTAAAAAATGATTATGATTGAAGCAAAAATGTAATATTAAAATATTAATTAAAAAATATATTAAAAGAGAAAACATGAAAGTAAAGGAAAATCATTTTAAAGAGCAACTTATCTTTTGTCATTTAGATCATTGTCTTAAAATCTCCATTGAAGTCAACTGAGTCTCAAATCCTATGCCATTTCTATCATGCACACAGTGTAAGGGCTGATTACCCCTCTTGTAAGTCCAGTGCAAGACGATCCATCATAAATTCTGTTTTACAGATTTTGTCCGGAAGTTCAGTGTAGCACCACTCTCAACAACTGGCATTTTCATTCGGAACCATTGGCAACTGTCAACACAATCCAGCACATTGGTTTTGCATAATGAACATTGTCTGTGGTGACATTTTTGATTTCCAGCATTCACTTCTCTTCCTTCTGCTAGCTTTAGAAGTTTAAACAATACTTACACTGCCACAGGAATAACTTTCTGTTCCCATTACCAACTCTTTGCACTTTGTAGCATCATTGCTTTTGTCATGTAACCTCTCCTTTATTCAGTCTGGCACTCACTGACCCTTTTGTTCTTTCTTCACTTTCTTCCCTTTCTTTGCATCCTAAAACTTCTAAGTGTAACTTTTTCTCATGCACCCGTAACCTGGAACACTCATGTTCCTTTCTCCACAGATGCTGCCTCACTCACTGGGTATTCAGCCATTGTACTGTCTTCCTTCATTGGACATATTGGACATATCGGAAGATGTTTTTGAAGAAGCCAGTAATGAATATTAAAATAAAAGTGCAATTGCTAACTTTAATCACATTTGCTTAGGCACTGTAGGATTTTGGGTGTACATTTGGGAACCTGGGTTTGGAAACCTATAATTGGGTCATAAATGTGTCTTTTTAATCTGAATACAAATTATTGGGAGAAAAAAACACAAACTGCCAAAAAATATTCCAAATTTTATTTATTCATTATTTTATGAAAGGCATTATTAACTGAAATCAAGATTTTGAAAGAATTAAGAAATTTTATCACAGTTTCAGACACATTACTCAAAGTCCAAGTTCAGCTTTTCTGTGTGAATGACATATTTCATGTGCCTTAACTGATATGCTTAATTCTTCATCTTTATCTTTGAGGGTTCTTTGTTAATATTTTGGAATGGAACAATTTAAAAACCTTCAATTGCTCTTCTCTTTTTTACTGACCCTATAACTTTACATCAGCCACATTCATGGTATTCAGTTTAGAAAGATCTAATGGTACTTCAAATTAATTCCACAAAGAAGTGACTTTGTGTTCCCTTAGAAAAGTCAGCCATTATACTAATAAATAACACTGGGCATATGTATACACAAACCTAAGGATGGATTTGCCACCTAGCAATTATTAGATATACTAAGTTAACTAAATATATATTTCCCTAACTGTTGACCACAAGGGATTCGATTGAAAGATATTTCAAACATTCTGAATTCAGCTGAAGTATTGAAATGATTGTTATTAACACCATAGTTAGCAGAGATGATTGATTGTTAAAACACATAGTTTCAATGTAAGCTGCATACAGAGGCAATGTTATTCCCAGCTAGAGTGGAAGAAAATTGGGCAATTCCTCTGTCAATCAATCCTAATGAGACCATGATTAATTTTAAATAAGTAATTTATATATAACTATCCTTCACTCACTGCACATTTCTGGCAAAATTAATCCCACTCTGTTTCTGCCTCATTGGTGGGCAACTTAATGTACTTGGCTCTGTTATTGTTTCAGCTGTACTTGTTTAATTTTGTTCTTCAAAAATAAGGATGAAATTGTTGAATCTGCTGGAGAAAGGAAGTCTTGGTTACCACCCTTCTTTCTACAGTCAAGCTGAGCCACTAGTTGTGACCAACAGAAGCCATTTTGTTATTTGTGTTACATGACAGAGGTAATGTTAATTTACAATGGTGACTATTATCAAATTGAAATATTAATCTTATAATATTTTTACAATGTCATAAGACTTGAAAATTCTACCTATGCTTTTTAACTCCTTTCATTGCATTAACAGCCATTGTCCATCTTGCTTGTAGACTTCATTATTATTTCTGGGTTTTATTATATTGAAACACACACTTGCTTTAAATTCTATTTGGGGAAAGAACAACTCTGTACATAAGTTCATTGCACCAGTATTTACCATCGAGGACATTACTGCTAATATTGCAGTAAACAAGGAGGCAGTAGAGTAATTAGGTGGGAAAAGTACAGATATATTTTAAGTACTAAGAAGACTTTGGCTGCTTGAAATAAAAAGGTTGACAAGTCCAGAAGGGATGCACCTAAGATTTCTGAAGAAAGTTATGGTGATACCCACATAGAATTATGGGAAAGGTATGACAGGAATACAAGAAATCCAGAACAACTAGCCCATTTCAAACTCTCAACTTTCTGACCGTGCCTCCTCAATTGACTATATTAGCATATCTCAAGAACATAACAAAATATGAGATTGATAAGACCATTCAGCCCCTCAAGTCTGTCATATAATTCTATACATTCACAGCTGATCTGCCTCCAGCCTCAACTCCTCTTCTACGCCTCTTGTACATAGCTCATAGCCTCAATTTCTTGATATTTCAGAAACTGATCTATCATAAAATGTGGTCTGAGCTTCATCGAATTCGCAATAATAGACAGACACAACCTGCCTAAACTAATAATACACAAATAATTGTACTTTGCATGTCTTTATTGAACACATTGCTTAATCATTCACAGTCTAGGCTGTGAACCCTTGTACTTAATAACTGGTAGAACCTCTTTTAGCAGCAATAACCTCCACCAAACATTTCCTGTAGCTGCTGATCAGACTTGTACAACAACGAGGAGAAATTTTAGACCATTCCCCAGCACAAAACCATTTCAGTTCATCGATATTTCTGGGATACCTTGTATGAACAGCCCTCTTCAGGTCATGCCACAGTATCTCAATTGGGTTAAGGTCTGGACTTCGACTCGGCCATTCCAAAACATGAATTTTCTTCTTTTTACACCATTCTGTTGTTGGTTTACTCTTGTGTTTTGGATCATTGTCTTCTTGAACCATCTATCTTCTGTTAAGCTTCTGATAACAGATTGCTACCCTGAATTTCTCCTGTAAACTGTCTTGATATAATTTTGAATTCATTGTTCTCTCATTGATTGCAAGCTATCCTGAACCTGAGGCAACAAAGCAGCCCCAGAACACGATGCTCCTTCCACCATGCTTCACAGTTGGGATGAGGTTTTGGTGTTGGTCTGCAATGCAGAAACTAATCCCTTAGCTCAACTCATCCATGCCAAATATCAGTATCCATTTACTAGCACTGGTCTGTCGCCTTCTATGCCTTCGTGATTTAAATGTTAGCCCTAACACTTCTTAAATATCCAGGCTTAAAGAATAAAAATTAATTGTCATCAATGCAATGGGATATCTAATATTCATAAGCACAAGTGACTCTGTAGATGCTGGAACTCTAGAGCAACACATACAAAATGCTGGAAGAACTCAACAAGTCAGGCAGCATGTATGGAGAGGAGTAAACAGCCGGTGTTTTGGGCCAAGATCCTTCATCAGGACTGGAAAGGAAGAGATCACAGTCAGGATAAGAAGGTAGCAGGGTGGGTAGGGAAGGAATATGGAATACAAGTTAGCAGGTGATAGGTAAAACCCTATGAGAGGAAGTTGGGTGGTATAGAGAGGTGGATGAAGAAGGAAGAATATAATAGGAGAGGAGAGTTGACCTTGGAAGAAAGGGAATGAGGAGGGGCACCAGAGGGAGGAGATGAACAGTGATGAGAAAAGAAGGGGTGAGGGAGGAACCAGAAATAGAGAGAAGAGGAGGGAAGAGAGAAATTACTAGAAGTTAAAGAAATCAATATTCATACCGTCAGGTTGGAGGCTACCCAGATGGAATGCGAAGTGTCACTCCTTCAATCTAAGTACGCCCTCATTCTGGTAATAGAGGAGGCAATGGACAGAAATGTTGGAATGGGAATGGAAGGTCAAATTGAAATTGGAGGCCACAGGCTGATCTTCCTTTGGCAGCAGATGGTCCCCCAATCTATCAATGTAGAGGGGGCCTCCTCAGAAGGTCATCAGATACAATAGATGACCCCAACAAACTCACTGTTTAAGTGTCACCTCACCTGGAAGGACTGTCTGGGGCTCTGAATTGTGGTGAGGGAGGAGGCGCAGAGACAGGTTTAGCATTTGTCACGCTTATAGGGATAAGGACCAGGGGAGAAGTCAGTGGGGCTGGGTGAGTGGGCAAGGAAATCACTGGGATAGTGATCCCTATAGAAAGTAGAGAGTGGGGGAGGGGTGGGAGGAAAATATATATTTAGTGATAGGATCCCATTGTAGATGGCAGAAGGTACAGAGAATGATGTGCTCTGGATACAATGTTGTAAAACAATAAAACATGTAAAACATGTAAATTTCCAGGGGAGGGGTGAATACTTTTATTTACAGGCTCTGTGTGTATATATGTCTCAGTATATTACACCACAGGAGTATGGATGAAAACAGGTTTTTTTCTGGATCTCTGTTCTTAGTTCATGTGCTATGTATTTACAGGGATCATTTGATATGGAGAAAGATTTTATCGCAATAGGTTGAGAGGGTTATTTCAAAATAATACCAGCAGTAAATCATTTGTGCTTTAAAGATGGGAGAGCACTCCTTCCACACAATCTTGATTTTTGATTGATTTTAATGAAGTAAATGCATCAGTGTTGGTTTCTGCAGCTCCACCTGAGCAATTCCAAGTGGAACAAGCCCACGCTGTTCATCACAAGCTAAGGCAACTTAAACAGGCACCGACCTGTTTTTATATAAATAACACCTGTTCTAACTTCCCTGCTTTTTCCTTTATTTATGGACTAACATCTACTTGAGATTCCTTTATGTAAGGCCTATTTTGAGTTTCAATCTCCAAACCTCCTCCACTCCTTTTCCACCCCTTAGAATGCTCTATAAAACCTTTATCTTTGCCCAGACATTTGGCTATCTGTTCTTCTATCCCATAATGTGGTTTCTAGTTAAACTTGGAGATATTATTCTATTTCAAAATCACTACATAAGTAAAGGATATTATTGTTTTAGAGAGCCACCATGAAGCACTTAGTAGTGGCTTAAATGTGGGTGCAACTAAGCAGCAATCTCTAAACCTCGAAGTGAATTTATTGCATAAGAGAGAAAAGCTTTCGGCTGTATCTTCTTAAAGAGATTTTGTTTAACATGTAAAATATATGGCTTTAAACTTGGCACTTTAATCAGATAGGGATTTAAAGAAAGAAGATGGCATATGCTTCTTATGTTTTTCTTGGGCCAAGATCTTTTTTACAGATAACTTCTTGTATTACGCCTGCCTTTAACACTAATGAGCTTCTCAGAAAACTTTGGCGTTAATTTACTATGCACATGGTTGGCAGAAATTTTGGTGTAAGGATTGAAGAAATTGTATAATGCAATACACAGCAACATCTGAATTTAATAACCGGGAAAAAGCCTTTCCAATTACATTGTATGCTCTTTCCAGCTTGTAACTTCATATTTAGAGAAGTTTGCAAACTATACAAGATTTTCTTTGCTTTTTTTTTGCTAACATGATCGGCAACACCAAAAATATTAGAGAGGAAGGAAGTATGGTAAAATATTAATCAGGAAGCTCAGAGTGGATACAGAGGATTTAAAATCTGACCACTCCTGGGGGGAGCCTAGTAAATGTACATTCTTCCAGAAGAGTATATTTTCTAGAGAATTAACTGGGTAACCTATTTTTGTGTGCCCCAGTGAGCGCATTCTCAAAAATGGCTGAGACTTTCAGTCCGGTATAAGAGCATTAGACAATAAAATTATTGCCTTCTATTTTAAGTGAACCATAGAGATTTACAGCTATGGGATTAAGGTTTATATAGTATTTAACTCAGTGCATTAGAATGCCACACCCTTGTCATTTTCCCCATTGTTGACACCATTGCGCCCTTACAGTGGCATCACAATATGTGCAGAATTGGCCTTTCAGCACTTTTTTATTATCTATTCTCTTATTTTATGAAACCTTTAAATCATATCCTATTCACATTTATGACTAATGGGCATGCAATGTTTAAGGAGTCTCTCCTTGCATGCAAACATACCATCTAGCAACTGATATGTGCAAATGTCACTGACTTTCATTTGTCCCTTTTTGTGGTGGTAATCTGTTTGCATTTTCAAAACACATTGGCTTTATTTCTACATTAAGGAAGCATTAACATCATTGAATGGACTGGCACTTCTTGATAACAGGGGCTGCCATAGTGATCGAGGGAGATAATGAAAAATGCTCATCATTGTGCAATAGCCGTCCTGCACGGGCCAAAGTACAGCATTTGCATGAAAAGTGGTATAAATGCAGAAGATTACAGTGCCTTATGTTCACCTCCCTAGAGCCTTTGTGTTCAGCTATGTCTAAAAGCAAAATCTACCAATTCATATCTGAAAATCAGCCAGCATGTTGAAGCTCTGAATCTGAGTTTTTTGCTTCAGAAAGAGGATTGTTCACTGATAATTGCCTTTGGCACAGTCATCGATTATGATTTTACGTCAATAAAAAGCTTGTTATCAGTTAGGAAGATCTACATAAAGGCTGATAATAAATCTTTGTGGAGCCATAATGATCACATGGTCTGCTGATACATATCACATACATGGCTCGAGTAAATACATTTTGCATTGATCAACTTTCTACTTTCTAAGCTAATAACTACATCATTGCAACACATTAAGTACCACTGGGGCAATTTGCATTGATGAGGAACAATAAGGTTTTATATTTTTATGATGGCCCTGAAGAAGATTGGACATACTATATTTATAAATCACCATTGTGCAATCATTTAATTTGTTGTATTTCATACCTTAAGCAAGCTTTTAATTTTAAAGGAAGACATCAAACATGAATTGATCTGAGTTTGGTGAAACTCTCATACTGTGTCCTTTGGTAGGGATTGTTACTTTGGTTCTCCACGCCCAGTACCACCATGTTGCCAGGCAACCACCGGCCTGCTTGCACTAGAGCAGTGATTCCCAAAGTGAGTGCTATCGTTCCACCACTAACCACCAACCCCTGGGGATGGTGTGGGTGGCACTCAGTAGCAAGGGGAACAGCTGAGGGATTACAGGCTTAATTTAATAAATGAATTACTTAATTGATTACAATGATCACTTAATCACGTCATCTCTTGCTAACCCACTGTTCTCTTAGACTTTGCTTGAAGTGCATTATAGTTATTGAAAGACAATGTGATACTTCTGTATCTGGCAGAATATGAGAAATCTGGACTGAAGAAATTGTGTTACTTCTGGGCCAGGCCCATGCATTATTGGTATTCACTACTGTAGGACAGTATTGGCTCGTACGATTTTTATATGCTAATCCTGCAGTGGCACAATTCCTGTGAATTAGAGTATGCCAGTCAACAGGGTAAAGTTCAGAATCTACCCTTTCAAAGGGTCTTTACTACATTTCTCTCATCGACAGCCCAACCGAGATATCGCTGCCCACTTATTGTATCTAAAGGCTTTGCCTGTGCTTTGATGACATCATAACTTTCCACTTTATTGAAGACAGTACCTGAGGTTGGAATTAAACAATCTGCACCATGGTCATTAATCCATAGCAAAAATGGCAGATTCTGAGTATGGATCTGGAGTATCTAAAACATAGATTTATACCAGAAACCAAGCAAACAACAGCACCAATGTGTCTGTTATATGAAAAAGTATTTCAAATGAGGCAATGAAACTGCCCTTGAACATTCAAAGAGAATACACTCTGATAAAGGAAACAAGAACTTGACTTATTTTCAGTCACTTCCTAAAAACTTTCAGAAATAGCAAACACTTCAAACCATGCTTGCCAGCATTTCACAATAAAGCAGTAATGGTTTGCATGCTTCATGCAACATTTCATTGCTAAATCTGGAAAACCCCATACAATTGCAGAAGAACTGACTCTGCCAGCAGTAAGGGAGGTTATAGGTACAGTTTTGCAAAAGTAACCAGACCCAATAATTAAAGTGATTCAGCTCAGGGACAACTCTGTTCAAAGCTGAGTAGATAAAATGTCTGAGAATATGGAAGACATGTTGTGCAATGTACTTGGGACAACATAACCTGTTCTTCAGTTGGATGAATCAACTTTGCCAGGCAATGGATCTTTGCTTCTTGGCTATTTTAACTTCCTGAAAGCTGAAAGCATAGTTCAAAAGTTGCTATTTTTAAGGGGACTAGAAACTGATATGAAGGGGGAGTCAATATTTTGGGTTGTTGAGCAATTTTTGTCAGAATAATTGTCACAATTATTCACCTAGTTCAATGAAATATATATTCAATTACAAGGAAATGATGTAAACTTATCAAAGTTAAATCAGTCACCTTCACATTTCTGTCAAGATAACCCTATTTAAGTGCATTATCGGCCACTGTGAACTTTTCCAATTTCTGAGCCTCGCTGAGTTGGAAGACAAGGAAAGAATAACAGACGATGATCTACAAGTACATTGTCCCCACCTGGATGAGCTGCATAAAGTAATGTCAGAGAGTTTTCACTGTTCTCTCTCGATCCAAATTTCAGATTGGGTAATAAGTTTGAGAACCACTGGAGTCTAGAGGGAGACACCGACCACTTTGATTGCTGAGTACCATTTGCTGACATGAAGACATGCTGCCACTCTACCCTGTGACACCCCCCACCTTCCCCCCAATGAATCAATCTCCTTTGGTTTAAATGTTATATTCTTGTCACACTATGTATGTAAGAACACTAGAGTTTCTATGATTCTGAGAGTGTTCCGGTAATGAGGATATAGTAATACAGAAGGCAATGTTGCTTACATCATGCTCAACAATGAGCCTTTTTCACATACACGGGGGCCAAACCACTGCAGTTTAGATGTGGCATTGCTGAAAGCAAATGGAGACCACTAAGAACCAGGCAGACTGTGAGAAAAGGAAGCAGGAGCTGAGGATGGACCACTGGCTAAGATAACTTTCATCACTTAGAATCACAGTCATGAAACATTAGAGCACAAAAACAGGTGTCCACCTAGTCCATGAAAAATTATTTATCTGCCTCATCCCATTGACCTGAACAGACCAAAATCCTCCATTGCCCTTCCATTGATATACCTATCCAAACTTCTCTTAAATATTGAAATCAAAACCGCAACTGCCACTACCACTGGCAGCTCATTCCATATTCTCACCACCCTCTGAGTGAAGGAGTTCCCCCTCATGCTCCCCTTAAACATTTCGCCTTTCCTCCTTAACCACTACTAGCCTCACCCAGCTTCAATGGGAAAAGCCTGCTTGCATGTACCCCATCTAAGCCTGTCATAATTTTGTATACACCTATAAAATCTCCCTGTTTCTCCTACACTCTCAGGAATAAAGTCCTAACCTATTGAACCTTTCCCTATAATTCAGGTCCTTAACTCCTGCCACCACCCTTGTAAATTGTCTCTGCACTCTTTCAATCGTATTCATATCTTTCCTGTAGGTTAGTGACCAGAACTGGACGCAATACTCCAAATTAAGCCTCACCAACATCCTATACTATTTCAACATAACTTCCCAACTCTTGCACTCAGTACTTTAATTTATGAAAGCTAATGTGTCAAACACTCTCCTTACAATGCTTTCTACCTGTGACACCACATTCGAGGAATTATGGACCTGTATTCCCAGATCCCTTGTTCTACTATACTCCTCACTGCCCTATCACTCACTGTATAAGTCCTACCCTGGTTTGTCCTCCCAAAGTGCAACACCTCACGTTCAATTCCATCTGCCATTTTTCAGCCTATTTTCCAGCCGGTCCAGATCCCACTCAAGCTTTGATAACCTCCTTCGGTATCCACTACGTTCCCAATCTTGATGTCATCCACAAATTTGCTGATCCAGTTTACTATATTACCAGCCAGATTATTGATACAGATGACAAACAACAATGGACCCAGTACCAATCCCTGTGGCACACCATTAGTCACAGACCTCCAGTCAGAGAGGCAACCACCTACTACCACTCGCTGGTTTTTCCAGCAAAGCTAATGACTAATCCAATTTACTGCCTCATCAGATCCACCAAAAGCTTCTCGTAGGTTAACACTTTCATTCCCAGGATAATTCTCTTGAACCTCCTGTGGACTCTCTCAAGTGCCAGCCCAGCCTAGGACACATACTACTAATAGATGTGCCCACTGATCTCAGTACAAAGTAACGTCTTTGAACATTCTATGACACTGAGTCCAGGTCCCTGTGCTCGTCTCAAAATTGCCTTGCTGGAGTATTCCTTCCAGTACCCCTGCTAGTTCTACTTGGAAACTTTTTGACCCCCAAGAATGAGCCACAACTCCCCTCATTCAACACTGAAGAGGAGAGCAGAGGAAAATCCCAGAATCCATTCTCTCACATACTGCTAGACCAGGTCACGTCCACTGCTTCCAGCAATTTTTGAGGCCACATTGCACCTTCCCTTTAGAACCAGAATCAGGTTTATTATCACTGACATTCAGAATGCCATGAAATATGTTACTTTGTGGCAGTATTACAATGCAACACATAAAAAACTGTACATTTTTAAATAAGAAATATATATTAAAAGTAAATTAAATAGGTAGTGCAAAATGAGAGCAAAAATGGAGAGGTAGTGTTCATGGGTTGGTTCATTGTCCGCTCAGAAATCATATATCTCTTTAAGAGGTGGAGGCTGGTTTTCAATCATTCAAGTTGGCCTGAACTGTTGGTCTCTTGGAAAATGGGCTTGTTGAGCTGAGGTGGCAGTCA
Organism: Hemitrygon akajei; assembly: GCF_048418815.1. NCBI lineage: Eukaryota > Metazoa > Chordata > Chondrichthyes > Myliobatiformes > Dasyatidae > Hemitrygon > Hemitrygon akajei. Next base: position 153,078,760 of record NC_133128.1, read on the forward strand.
GCCTTTTGGTGTGGTGGAAGCTGTGGTCAAGTGAATGACAAGGCAGTGTGAAGGGGTGTGTGGGTTAATCACATGGAGATCTCCCTGCTCGGTTTCCAGCGCCATTCCTTTTGGCCCCGCCCTTCCCTCCAAGCGCTTTGTTTCTGTACTGCATCCTCATCATTTCAAGGTAACCTACTCGGGCATTACAGGCACCAGGGCGGTCTGGTAGTGTGGCGGTGAGCGCAATCACTTTATAGCACCACGGTCACCAGTCGGGGTTTGGTTTCCATCTCTCTCCGTGAGGTGTTTGTACATTCTCATCGTGACTGTGTGAACTTTCTCTGGGTGCTCCGGTTTCCTCCCTCATTCCAAAGATGCGCGGTTAATGTTTGTGAGTTGCGCGCCTGCTATGTTGGCGCAGGAAGTGCGGGAAGATTACTTCAGCATCGTCCTCAGACTGCGTTGGACAGTGATGCAAAGCAATGCACTTCACCATATGTTTCAATGACAAATAAAGCTGGTGTTTAAAATCTTTAATCTTTATCAGGCGAATCTTAACTTTGAGCCACAAAGGGAGATGTTAGGACAAAGGACCAAAATTTGGAACAGAGCGCTGAGTATCAAGAACGTTAGAGGAGAGGGTGAAGTAGAGGGATGGACTACTGGCCAAAAAACAATATTTGATCTGCTTCCTTGCCTTCGCAGGAGACATGTTATGCCATCTCATTGCCATCCCTGGGTGACACAGCACAGGCATTTAACATGGGATTTTCTTGATTTAGTGGCTCAGAACCACACCATATGTACATTTTCCCACTAAACCACTTGAGGATTAGATCAGGAAATGTAATTGTAAGCTAGACGTTCCTGGAAAAATGTACAGTACTAAAAATTGCTGCAGTCCCCTTTTCTCCTACATTCACATGAAAAGGTGATGCTAAATCCTCACCCCTCCTGATCTCTGCAGCCTCCTCCTCTGCTCCATCCATTGATTCTGCATTCCCCTAGTCCTGGCATTTGTGACTTTAGCTGCATGGGATCAGAATCGGGCTTAATATCACTGGCATATGTCATAAAAATTGGTTAACTTTGTGGCAGCAGTATAATGCCATACATGAAAGTGGAGAGAGAAAAAAATTGTGCATTACTGTAAATATATATATATTACAAACAAGAGAAAATCTGCAGATGCTGAAAATCTGAACAACACACACAAAATGCTGGAGGAACTCTGCAGACCAGGCAGGATTTAGGAAAAGAGTACAGTCAACATTTTGGGCCTTAAACCTTTGACAGGAGTCATCGAGCATTTTGTGTGTGTTGCTAAAAAAAGTAGTGAGGTAGTGTTCATGGGTTCATGAACTCATGTTGGGGATTTCCTCACCAAGTATTTCCAACTCCACTTTGTTTAAGGAAATTGCTCTTGGCCGACTTTCTCCAGTGCCATTCAGAATGCAAAGGAGATTGAAAATCTGGTTGAGTGGTGCCACAACAACAACCTCACACTCAATGTCAGCTAGACCAAAGAGTTGACTGTTGACTTCATGAGGAAACTGGAGGTCCATGAGCTAGTGCTCAATGCGGGATCAGAGGTGGAGAGGGTCAGCAACTTTAAATTTCTTGATGTTATCATTTCAGAGGATCTGCCTTGGGCCCAGCATGCAAGTGCTATTATGAAGAAGGTGCAGCAGCGCCTATACTTCTTAGAAGTTTGTAAAGGTTCAGTGTGACATCTAAAACTTTGACAAACTTCTATAGATGTGTGATGAAGAGTATATTGATTAGTTGCATCATGGCCTGGTATGGAAGCACCAATGCCCATGTATGGAAACCCGCCAGTCCATCACAGGTAAAGCCCTCCCCACCATTGAGCACATCTGCATGGAACAGTGTCACAGTAAAGCAACACTCATCATCAAGGACCCCCACCACCTTGACCATGCTCTCTTCTCACTGCTGCTATCAGGACGAAGGTACAGGAGCCTCAGGACCCACACCTCCAGGTTCAGGAACAGTTATTACCCCTCAACCATCAAGTTCTTGAACCAAAGGGGTAACTTCACTCGCTTCATCGCTGAACTGTTCCTACAAACTATGGGCTCACCTTCAAGGATTCTTCATCTCATGTTCTCGATACTTTCAGATTATTTATTTATTACTTCTTTTTGCATGGATTGTTGTCTTTTCACATTGTTTGTTTGTCCACCCTGTTGAATATGGCCTTTCATTGATTCTATTGTGTTTCTTTGATTTACTGTGTAAGCCTGCAAGAAAACAAACCTCAGGGTTGTATATGGTGACATATATGCACTTTGATGATAAATTTCCTGTGAATTTTGAACTGTGAAGAGACTTGGGGATGTGTTACTGCATTATGATTGCAATAATAGCTGTTGGATTATGTTGTATCTATTTCTTAGAAACCACTGCAGGAACTATTGAAAATTTATGGTGTTCAACTTTATAGAAATCAAGTTATTCACTAGAGAGAAGTTAAGAATACGTATTTATAAATTTTGAATATAGAGTTAGGTCAACATTTCCCAAGACTGATTGAATTAGGCAAGCAGACTTTGAGACTCACTCACATGAAACACCAGATGGAGGGTGGTTCATGTTTAAAATAAGAATATATGAGTGACCAAGGCAAATACCCATAGCAGACCAGAACACTGACAGCAGAGCATTAGCAAGTCAGTTTCCCTCTCCATTTTTCTCAATGGGTGACAGGCATAATACGTGAAATATCCAGGGTGCAATGTGTTGTTCTGTATGTGTGTAATGTTGTAACAAGATATGTGCAATTTTGCATGTACGCATTGTGTGTGTTATGTACTGACGCAAGAATACGTGGCTGTGGAAACATGAATGGGTTTAGGATACATGCAGGACTGGGTATGCAAAATGTTTAGGGTGAAAAACAGGGGTAAGTGTTTAATATGTGATGGTGAAATGCACAGGTTGTGGAATATGGGAGGTGGCCAAAGGGCAGCTTCGCTGGATTTTCATCGTCTGGTGGGCATCAAGGGTAGGGAGGGTTATGTGCAGGTACATAATCTGTGGGTTATACAGTTGTGGAATTCATAAATTGTCGTTCTATGGTATACTAATGTGCAAGGTGAAGGTGAAGGGTGCAGGTCAGATAGGGAAGAACAGGGAGTGAAGAAGACCTGATGGGCTAAACCATGTATTTTAATGCAAGAGGCTGATGAATTTTGGGCATGTTATCAGCACGTGGGATTACAACAGGCATTGTTGAAGGGCACAGGACTGGCAGCTCACTGTTCCAAGATGTAGGTACTATAGGAGAAGATCCATTGTTCAACTCTCAATTCAGACATAAAGTTCCAAAAGATGTGCGGACCCTGTCTTGAATATTTTCAGAATTCCCAGCCAAACTAAATGTTCATCCCTTCTTCCTTTCCTCTGCACATAATTCCCTGACTTTCAGCATTCTTTGGTAAAATTCTATGAACTCAGACATGTAAACATACAACAGTTTATGTGTTAGGAAAACACACCTTCTCTATACCAAGCAACACACACAAAATGCTGGTGGAACGCAGCAGGCCAGGCAGCATCTGTAGGGAGAAGCACTGTCGATGTTTTGGGCCGAGACCCTTCATCAGGACTAACTGAAAGGAAAGATAGTAAGAGATTTGAAAGTAGGAGGGGGAGGGGGAAATGCGAAATGATAGGAGAAGACCGGAGGGGGTGGGATGAAGCTAAGAGCTAGAAGGGTGATTGGCGAAAGGGATACAGAGCTGGAGAAGGGAAAGGATCATGGGATGGGAGGCCTAGGGAGAAAGAGAGGGAGAGGGGAGCACCAGAGGGAGATGGAGAACAGGCAAGGAGAAAGAGAGCATGTAGGCAGAAAGAGAGAGAAAAAAAAGGAGGGGAAAAAAATCTAAGTATATCAGGGATGGGGTAAGAAGGGGGAGGAGGGGCATTAATGGAATTTAGAGAAGTCAATGTTCATGCTATCAGGTTGGAGGCTACCCAGCCAATATATAAGGTGTTGTTCCTCCAAACTGAGTGTGGTTTCATCTTGACAGTAGAGGAGGCCATGGATAGACATATCAGAATGGGAATGGGACGTGGAATTAAACTGTGTGGCCACTGGGAGATCCTGCTTTCCCTGCGAACAGAGCGTAGGTGTTCAGCGAAACGGTCTTCCAGTCTGCGTCGGGTCTCACCAATATATAAAAGGCCACACCGGGAGCACTGGACACAGTATACCACACCAGCTGACTCACAGGTGAAGTGTCGCCTCACCTGGAAGGACTGTCTGGGGCCCTGAATGGTGGTGAGGGAGGAAGTGTAAGGGCAGGTGTAGCACTTGTTCCGCTTGCAAGGATAAGTGCCAGGAGGGAGATCGGTGGGAAGGGATGGGGGGAACGAGTGGACAAGGGAGTCGCATAGGGGGTGATCCCTGCGGATATACCAATGCAGCTCTGTGGGAATAAAGTTTCTGTTTAACCCCTTTTTGCTAATGCAATGATGGCTTGGAGATGGGAATTGGGAGGGGTAGGTCGGGGCAGGGAGGCAACCAAAGCATGATTGTACTATGGGTGCATTTCTTTCATAGATGTGAATAGTTCATTTGTTACATTTGTTACGTACTGCACAAACCTCCTTTGTACTATGCTTTCTTGATTTAAAAAACCAATAAAAATATTACTGAGAAAAAGAAATATCAGTAAGAGAGGAGGGAGAGCTGTGATACTGATTAGGGAGAACATCAGAGAAGCACTTAGAAAATTTATTCCAGGATGGATGTCCCCTAAGTCTATAAGGATAGAACATTGAAATATACTCGTTGGCCTCTTTATTAGGTACACCTATACACCTGGTTAATGCCACTAACTAATCAACTAATCATGTGGTAGCAATTCAATATATAAAAGCATGTAGGCATTGTCAAGGGATTCAGCTGTTGCTCAGACCAAACATTATAATGGGGAAGAATGTGATCTAAGTGACATTGACTGTGGAATGATTGTGGGCGCCAGATGGAGAGGCTTGAGTATCTCAGAAGCTGCTGATCTCCTGGGATTTTCATGCACAACAGTCTCTAGAGTTTACAGAGAATATTGTGAAAAGCAACAGAAAAATCCAGTGAGTGGCGGTTTTGCTGGTGAAAATGCCTAGTTAATGAGAGAGGTCAGAGGAGGATGGCCAGACTGGCTCAAGCTGACAGGAAGATGACAATAATTCAACTAAACACACCTTACAACAATAGCGTGCGGGAGATCATCTTTGATCACAACACAACGGACCTTGAAATAGATGGGCTACAGCAGCAGAAGACCACGAAACGTATGCTCAGTGGCCACTTTATCAGATACAGGAGGTCCCTAATAAAGTGGTCACAGAGTGTAAGAAGAGGGTGATCTTTTTGCTATAATTGTACTTTAGCTCCCCTCCCCCCACATTAATCTGCAGGAATTAGAGCAGAGAAATCATAGACAGGTGCAGGAGTAATAGGGTTGTAACCCTAACATTGACTGGCATTACCTTAGTACAAAGGGGATTATATGGGCAGAATTTGTTAAGTATGTCCAGAGTAATTGTCCCAATCAATGTGTAGATGGTCCTTTTAGAGAGGGGTAACATTGGTGCTATTGGGAAATGAGGCAGGACAAGTGACTGAAGAGTCAGTGGGAAACAGTTTGGGATCTGTGACCATAACTCTATTAATTTCAAATAGCTGTGGGGAAAAATAGCTTACAAGATAAAGTCTGAAATTGCAGCATGGCTAATTTTGATTGTATTAGATAGGAACTTGACAAAGGTTGATTGGGAGAGGCTGTTTGCAGATAAAGGGACATCAGGCGAGCAGGAAGCTTTTAGAAGTAAGATAGGGAGAGTTCAGGCACATCAGATCCCTATTAGAGTGAAGGGCAAGGCCGGCAGGATTAGAGAACCCTGGTTGATCAGGAATACTGAGGCCCTGGTTAGGAAAATGAAGGAGGGATCAGATGAATTCCTTGAGGAATTTAATGATGAGATTAGTTTAGCGTTATTTTGCACATGTGCATTGAAATATGCAGTGAAATGCATCAAAGTAAATCAGTGACGATTGTGCTGGGCAGTCTGTAGGTAAGTGTACACTTATGAGGGAAATCAGGAGACACAAAAAAAACTCAAAATGAGATAGCTCTGGCCAATAAGAGTCATCAGAGATTCTACAGGTATATTTAAAGCAAAAGGATAATGAGGAAGAGAACAGGTCTCCTTAGGGATTAATGTGTGGAACCGCAGGAACTGGTGAGGTCTTAATTGAATACTTTTCATCCGTATTTTACTGTGGAGAACTGGTAGTCGGGATGATTGATGAGTCAGGTGCAGTGTGTGTGGAATATTGAAAGGACAGTGTATACTTTGTTCGGGTGGAATGTGAAGTATATGGGACGTATTAGGTTCATTAAGAGTAGAATAATGGGTATGTAATGTGTAATGTTCAAGTTTTGCAGCGAGGAGATGTGGAACGTATTGGGTGTGGGATGTAGAATCTACAGGTATGTAGAGAGTGCCAAGGTGAGTATTTTATGGGTGATTAATGTCGATATGTGTAGAATATGTGGGAGTGCGACACGCATGTATAGAAAATCTGGTGTACATACAGAGTGGAGTGTATAAAGGACAGGGCACACCCACCCATCCACCCATCAACCTCCTTGACTCACTATCATCGAACAGGAAGTACCATAACATTAAGGCAAGAACTGTTAGGATGGGAAACAGCATTTTCCCACAGGCCATAAGACTACTGAACTCGCTGCCGACTCCCAGATCTCATCACTTATGGAGCCGTTTACTTTTCAAGTTGTGTTGTAAATGCACCTTATTATTTGTTAATTTACTAGTGCTAATATCACTGTATGTGTTATGTACAGCATGTGAGTTATATGTACTTCATTGTGCACCGTGGTCCGCAGCAACGTTGTTTCGTTTGGTGGTATACATGTGTACGTATGAACCAAACTTGAACTTGAATGTGTGGTGTGCCTGACACGAGGTTGCGAAGGGCATGAGGTGTGGAATGTGTTTGCATGAAGGCCCAGGTGTTTAGTATGTGGATGTAGAATGTGCATAGCGTGGACAGAGTGGTGTGTAAAGGGCTGTATAATGTGCAGTGCGGTGTAGATAACGGGCAATCTGCAGCAAATCGCAGGCACGGAATGTGCAGGGTATAGAAACAGAATCACTGACATGAGTGAAACCTGGGATTTTGCAGCAGCAGTACAGAGCAAGACATAAAAATTACAGTAGGCTACAAAATTGAATAAATAATCAAAGTTTTCACGGGCTCGCGGATCAATCAGAAATCTGATGGCGAAGGAGAAGAAGCTGTTCTTAAAAGCCAGAATGACAGAAGGATGTGCATCAATATTTCAGCATTGTGGTGGAGACTGAAAACCCCTTGTTATGGAAATAGATTTTATTTGTGAGAAGGCTAAGGACCTTCAAAATTCAGTAAGAAATGTAAGTTCACAATCAGTTTGCTTCAGGAATGACTGCAAGTGGAATGGAGTCAATAGTCTAGGAGAAAGATGTTCATTCCCTTCAACATTAAGATTCAAGATTGTTTAATGTCATTTCCAGTACACAGATTAAAAGGAGAATGAAATAATTGTTACTCTAGATGCGACACAGTACAAAAAAAATCACAATAAGATAAAAGACACAATAACAAAAAACACAATAAATATAAATATAGAAGATAGCTTATATGCATAGATTGATTATATGTCCATAAAGTGATACCAGGCACAGGAATACACAAGATGACTGACAGAAAATGGCAAACTAGTGGTGGTGGAGGGTGGGGTGGGTTAGTGGCTGGAAGTGTTGAGCAGCCTTACTACTTGGGGAAAGTAGCTGTTTTTGAGTCTGGTGGTCCTGGAATGGATGCTACGAAACCTCCTCCCTGATCGGACTGGGACAAACAGTCCATGAGCCGGGTGGGTGGGATCCTTCATGATGTTACTGGCCTTTCTCCAGCACCTTTCTGTATCTATGTCCTTGATGGTGGGTAGACTGCTGCCAATGTTACGTTGAGCAGTTTTGACCACCTGTCTGCCGCAGTGCAATTTCTGCACCAGGCAGTGATGCAGCTTGTTAGGATGCTCTCTGCTGTACATCTGTGGAAGGACGTGAGTACAGATGTGCATAGTCCAGCTCTCTTCAGTCCCCTCAGAAAGTAAGGAACTTTCTTGATTGTGTAAAATGTGTTCTGCGACCAAGAGACATTGCGTAAGATGTGTACTCCTAAGAATTTAAAACTTGGGAAAGTTAAAAAGGCCACTATATTCTGCATTTCAGAATGGCAGAGAAATACTGGAGATGCCAAGAGTTTTGAAGGGAGTGAATGTCATCAACAGGAAGGGTAGTGTAAGTTTGTAGTTCTTTACAATCATCTGTGGAGGTACATGGAGCTTAAAAAAATAGAAGGCTATGGCTGTCCCTCGGTAATTTCTAAAGTAAGTACATGTTCGGCACAGCATTGTGGGCCGAAGGGCCTGTATTGTGCTGTAGGTTTTCTATGTTTCTATCTGAACTTTGTCACAATCAAGTCTGCAGCTGTATCAAAACACAAGTATCTGGCAATGTCAATGATTGGTCACAAATTCAGTTCTGCCCCAGGGTGCCAGATATATGCACGGTCACTCAGGAAGACATTAGACACATATTAACTAATATTCAACATATTAGAAAATGACCCTCATGTCTGTAAATGATGTCATAACATTCAACATACAGAAAACGGAAAGACATGGTCAAAGATGCAAGAATGGAACTCTGGTGGGCCAGAATGTTGTCAGGATTGATTCATAGCTGCTTTTCACACAGCAGCAATTGTTGTGAAACTCTTGTTCATCCTTTACTGGTTTTTCAGATTGTAAATTATAAGTTTAGATTTTTATTAATGGAAAGAAGTATGAACCAACTTTTCACCAAGGGAGGATTCTTATAGTAAGTTAGCATTAGAGAAAGTTTTTAAAGATGTTTTTGATAGGAATGATTAATAATCTTACTCTAACACTTACAAAGAAAGTAGCAAAAGAAATTGAGAAGGTGTTAAATGGTGTGTTGCCTTTTCAGGTTGCATCTAATGGGCCAGAAAGAGAAATTGGGTAGAAAGTCAATCATCCAGAATCTGATTTTTCAGGAACCTCAGTGGTCCAGCATCCGGCTCATTCATTAGGTGAATGTGAGTGGGGGGGGGGGGGGGGAGGTTCTAGAGTGCAAGTTCACAGCCAAAGCCAGGAGCCTGAGTGCTTCTGAGGCTCGGGGTCAGGTGGGCCACTGAAGCCAGAGGTGCTGACAAAAATCTGGGTAGGTTTGAAACCAGAGACAGGCTCTGTAATACTTGTAATTTTCCCATGTTTTTATAAATTCATCAGATTTATTGGAAACCTTGTTATACTATCATTGTCACGCATAAAAAGTGAAATAAATGGGTGTTTTCTTATTAATAGAAATAATATTCAACAGGGGTATGGAATGCCCTGCCAGGGGTAATGGTGGAGGAAGATAGAGTATGACAGAGGCATTTACAAGAATTAGTGAGGCAAATGAAATGCAGTGACTGGAAAGATATGGACAATGATCAGGCAGAAGGGATTCGTTTACTAAAACATCAATAGGTTAATTAATTTGGTACAACACATTGGACAGATGGGCCTTTCTGGGCTGCACTGTTCTATGTTCTATGTTCACTATTCTAGTCTGGACAATCTGCTAGTCCAACACCACCAAAGTCCAGAGGACTTAATTCCACCTTCTGAGTTATAACTATACTGATTGTAAAAGCAGAGAGTTCTGACGATACTCAACAGGTTAAACCACATCTACGAAAGAGGATGGAGAGTTACCATTTCAAGTCAATGACCCTTTGTCAGAATGATTTGTTTTACTATGTTGGTTTTGTTTCTTGGCCTTCATCTGAAAATTGCTCCATAACAACATTTGGATTCTTCGCACTGAATTCAAAATACGTACATTGAAAAACTAATGAATAACTCTTGTGTTTCACATCAGCAAAAGTGATAGCAAAAAAACGGTGCTTGTCTAACTGAGGAGCCCACCAGAAATGTTAATCATTAAATGGCACCATAAGATTATTTGGCTGTCTAGCCCACAGTTAATTCTCTGTGGTTTTGTTGTTTAGCAATGTAGTAAATAGAATATCTCCAGATTTAGCTTTTTATCTTAGTAGCTTCATAAATCCCACCATAGATAATTGTTTTAAGTGTCTGGAGCATCTTGTGTGGTGAATAACTTCATCTTTGCACCAGAGGCAACTTAAAGGCAAAGAAGGGAAAAGCCAACCGATAGCTGATGGATTGCAAGAATTGTTGTCATTGCAGTTGTATCCCCAAATAATAATTTATCTTGAGTTGTCTGTGTGCTGTGTTTGATACCTCAGCCTGCTTTTGAAAACTGCTCCATAAACAACTTCTGACTTCCTACTGTGACCATCCAAAGATTACTGGAAATTAGCAGTTCTTTAAGAAAATAGGTTGATGTTCCGCAGGGTTTATCTGAGATCCAGTCCTACAACTGTAATACTTAAAACATATAAACTGCTTCCTTTATCATCATACCTTACAATTCCAGTGGCAATATAAATTATATGCAGTAGGCCTAACTTTTAGTTAGCAATGAAGTGATGGTCCTTGAAACAGGGACCCCAGTACATTTTTCTGATTTAAATAAACAGCTCATACAAAGGAAATATTGTACTTTTATTTTGTTTTAGTATCATACAATGAGATGCATTAGAAGCCTAGACAGGCCATTCAGCTCATTGGGCCCAACTCCATTATTTAATAAGATTATGGTTGTGTTGATTGTAACTTAGAGTACACCTCTCCTTCCATCATGTTGAACATTCACCCCCTTGTCTATCAGTAATCCGTCTGCCACTTCTTTGAAAAAATATCCAAAATCTCTGCTTCCACTATTCTTTGAGGAAGAGAGTTCTAAAGATCTATAGCTCTCTCTGTTAAAAAAAAAGATTCATCTCTCTGAAAAGGGAGACCCCTTATTTTTAAACAATGATTCTGAATTCTAGGTTCTCCCACAAGAGGAAGCATCCTCTCTACATCTGCCCTGCCAAATGCCCTGAGGATCTAATATGCTTCCTAATATTTTATTTTTCTCAGGTCATCAATGATTTAATCCATGTTGCCTTGTGAACTCTTTCTAATTTAAAAATACTCCTAAAATCCCTGCACGTGAATGAGCTTTTGTCTGTCCATTAAAATTCAGCACCCATCACAGCCCCCTCCATTCAACTTGCTGCTCAGTGTATAGTTTTATGCTCCTTCTTAAATCTTCTGAGATGTTTCTTTTGTGTGGGGAGCACGACACAAAAGCAAAGTGTTTTTCATGGCACTCCAAGAAATATAAAAATACATATGGACGTGGTTAATATGTCCGCCATCTGCATTTGATTCTCCAGTTTTTCTATAACACATATGTTATCATTCGGGCATTTGTTCCACACTATTACCTCATGCTCGTGGCAAAACGGCAGTTTCCATTTGCATGTCAAGACTTGTAGGAACCAAGAACTCTTGCCTTATTTAGGGCATGAATGGCAATGTTCATTCAGGATTTAAAGTTATCCCCTAACCTTTCTAATAACCCTTGAAGGTACACGAGGGAGGAAAAAATCAAACTATCAAGCAGAGCATGCAGGTAACACCAGATAGGCTTATCACAGACAGGATGTTACAAAACACTGTGCAACACAGCAAAGTTTGAAAGTGCATTGCTTAAAATAGAATTAATGAACTAAAGCATTGTAAATTTGATGCACAGTTTGATAAGCACCAGAACTTTCGGATGAAACAATCTTTTCATAGACTTTTATGACATAATGTTGTTCTTGAATGAAAAGAGTTTTTAGACCACCCAAGTGGTTCAGAACCTAAGTCTACAAGAGCATTCTCCAGTTTTTAAGGATTCTGTGTTTCCCTACTCCAGGCACATTGCAGGAGTGCAGTTTGGCAAAATGTACACCACATGTCAATGATTGTTTGACCACTAATTTTAACAGCTGGTCTTTTTTGGTAAGTGGTCCCAGCATACAACGGGAGAAATAATGTGTAAAATTCTAGAATCATGCTTTTGAAGTCAGACGTATTAATCATTCACAATTAATAGTGCAGTGATGAGGAATAGTTCTCAGTATGATAATGGGCAAAAGTCACAACCTGCCCATCATACCTGTTCACCATAGCTTAGATTGAGTTAGTGAGAATTAAAACCTGGGTCAATGTCCTGCATTCAGGTAGTTTTCCAAATCTTGGTCATATAGATACTTCATCTTCCAAATGCCCAAATGGAGAACGAGACCAAATGCAGTTTAGTTTTTGTTGATCAGGGGCTGGAGGAGGTACAATATCCCTTTATGTCAGTGACACATACTGCAAGTAATTGAAAATCTCAGTTACCTGGAGTAGGAGATAACTATCTATCACCTTTCCCAGATCTAATAAAAGAGAAAATGTTGTCAATACTCAGTGGTTCAGTGCATATCAATTGAATAAAAAACACTTTCCATGGAACTTGAGGAGCTGAGTAATGGAGAGAGGTTGAGCAGGTTGAGACTTTTTCATTGGAGCATAGGAGAATGAGGCATAATCTTATAACGGTATATAAATTATGAGGGGCACAAAAAGGGTGAATGAACACTGTCTTTTTCCCAGGGTTGGAGAATCAAGAACTAGAGAGAATAGGTTTAAGGTGAGAAGGGGGAGATTGCTATAGGAACTTGAAGGGTAGCTTTTTCACCCAGAGAGAGGTCAACATATCAATGAGCTACCAGAGGAAGTGTTTGAGGCAGGAACATTAACAACATTGGAAAGGTACTTGGACAGGTACATGGATAGGCAAGGTTTTGAGGAATATGGGCCAAAAGTGGGCCAATAGAACTAGTTTAGATGGGAATCTTGATCAGGTGTACCAGTTGGGCCAAAGGGCCTGTTTCCATGCTCTATGATCCTTTGACTCCTTGACCCTATTCCATGTGAATGACATTTTATCAGTTTATGAGTTAATGTTTCAGGCCAGTTCTGAAGAATCGTGCTTGCTCTGAAATAATAACTATTTCTTTTTTAGAATACATTAATTTTATTTGTCACACGTACAGTGAAACATACAGTAACATACATCATTTGTGTCAAATCAAATCAGCAAGGATTGCGCTGGGCAGCCCTCAAGTGTGGCCACATTTTCGGTGTGCCCACAAGCCACTAACCCTAACCATACACCTTTGGATTATGAGAGGAAACAGGAGCACCCAAAAAACACCCGCACTGTCACGGGGAGAATGCGGAAATTCCCTATAGACAGCGGGGACATTTGAACCCCAGCCTCATAGCTGGTGCTGTAAAGCTAACCATTACCTTGCCGTGACGCTTTTCATGAAAGTACATGTAGACCTGGCAAGTATTTCCAGCACTTGCGTTTTTTTTAATTTCAGCAGCTGTAGGAGTTTATTTCGAGCTTCGTTCAGGTGGTCATCTTGAATGATGAAAAATAAATTCCAAGTTTAAAATGTTCCACAAGATGTGTATGTAGAAGCATTTCTGCAGAATACGCTGTTCTTATTTCCTGAAATCCATTCTACTTCCAAAGACAATTAAGACAAGCATTGGGCACTGCATTGTTGGTATCACCCTACACACCTCTGCCAATGTGCACACCACCTCATACTTCTATTTCTATTACACGATTGCTCGGTGCTGCACAATCCACTGCAACCTTTCATCTCTTGTTCCCTGCAAACAACATCAAAATCATATTTTTTGCAGCTGTAACATTATTCCTTTTAGCCCTATGGGGCTACCAATTAGATTACTTTTCAAACTGACTTCAAGTGTTCTGTGATTATTTTACATAGTGACTTTCTTCCTAAGGTCATGGAGCTCAAATTTCGCCAAATCAAATCTGATGATTTAGGAAACAAATCTTGCATTTTGCATGCTTATTTTCCCTATTGCAGTTAGGAGTTTTGAGAAACAAAACACAAGTTATTTCACTGTATATTTTTGCTAGATCTATACAAAGTGTTTCCACAGATAATTCACACAGTAGAATTGCAGCCACATCCATGACCTTCTCTGTCTCCGCTGGAAACATCCCTCGGTAACAATTACACAGCAATTCAACACTTCCTTCAGTAGCTTATGAGGAGAAGCAGTGATGTTTGATGATTCTGTAGGGGACTAATGGTCACCATTTCAAGAGATCACTTCATCTCCAATTTCCTAATGGATAGAAATATCCCAAGCACCACCCCAGTGTCTACAGAATCTCAGTATCTAAGAGAATCAATCTCACATAAAATTCACTTGTTCGATCATTTTATCCTTGACAGGTAAATCAGTAAATCAACAAATTTTTAATCCCCTGAATTTGAGAAACCAATTATATAATAATAATGATGGACAATGCTCCATTATCTTTCCTATAAATACTTGCCAAATTTGTCACCACTTGTACACAGTGCCCCTTGCCATTGGAACAGATCTATATTCTCCCAGCCCTAATCAAAGCCTGTAGTCCTGGGCTCAAACATTGAATTTATTTTAATGGCCTTAACAGGGTTGATGTATAGCAGATTGCAATCAACAAACATTATACAGGTTCAAAAGCTTTCCACATCTAGTCTTAGTTCCTGTTGACTTCATTTCTCTTTTCAGGAGTACTGCCATTTCCTAAAACTCCCTATCAGTTGCATTGTCAGAAAGTCTTCCTTCTTTGTGAGGCTGTTAACATATGACAGCTAGCCCTAGGGGTAGATCTTCCATGGACCAAGTAACATAATGCAAAAGCATTAAGCCAAGGAATGGTGATTTCTTGTCCTGAGTAACTGTTAAAACATTAGAGTGGAGAATAGCTGAAGGAAATGGTGGAGCCAGTTCTCATCATCATACACAAGTGGAGACTGCTGTTAAATTTCAAGATGAGTGCATTCCTGAGCTGGTTGCCATCCACATCCTTTGATAAATAATGAGTAAAGATGGTAAACTTCAGTTCGCACAGTAACCAGAAGAGGATTGACTGATCATTTTGCAACGTCCAATTTTCAATATACTTAATTCAAAACAACAAAGAAATACTTTGTCCAGTAACAAATAATCTATTTCCTCAGACCATATAGTGAAAACAAAAATAAACAACTCAAGTTTATTCCTTTAAGGATTATACTGTATATTCATTTATTCTGAGTTGCTGATGTCTAGGGGTTCTATATATAAGATTAACCTATCTTGGTGAAATTTAAGAATTTATATAAGTAGCCAAATCTTCATCTTAAATTTAAACTACTTAGGACTTAATTCCTCAAGTAAGTATGTCTGTGGTTCTGAGTGCAACTGTTAGAGTTAAAATCAGTTTATTAAAGCTTGAACTTATTAGTCAAGACATTGAGTTTAAGGATCAAGATGTTATGTTGTAGCTTTATAAAACTTTAGTTAGTCCACATCTGAGGTATTGAATTCAATTATTGCTCACTCCATTATAGGTAGTGAAGAGGGTGCAGTAAAGGCTTAGCAGGTTGCTGCCTGCATTAGAGGGCATGTGCTACAAGGAGAGGTTGGACAATCTAGGGTTGTTTTCTCTGGAGCAGTGGAGGCTGATAGCAAACTTGAAAGAAGTTTATAAAATCAGGAGAAGCAGAACTGGACAGCTAATATCTTTTTCTCAGGACCAGAATGTCCAATACTAGAAAGAAAGCATCCAAGATGAAAGCGGGGAAAAGTTGAAGGAGATATGCAGGGCAAGTTTTTACACAGGTAGTGGTGGGGGACTGGAAATCTCCCCCAGTGGTGGTAACAGAGGCAGATACAACAGATACATTTAAGAGGCTTTTAAATATGTACATGAATATACAGAATGGAGGGATATGGACCATGAAAAGGCAGAAAGGTTTAGTTTAATTAGGCTTCATTAGCTTAATTAGTTTGCTTTAATATTGTAGGCCAAAGGCCCTGTTCTGTGTTCCATTGTTCGATGTTCAATGTTCAATTGGTTTTCACTGACTAAATATACTGCTACTGAATAAATAAGGATTTGTTGCAAAATGTTTAATAGCATTTGATGCAAAGCACTAAAATGTCAGATTTGTTCATTACTGGAATTCCGCATTCCCCTAATATGTACAAATTTTATGTATTCATTGCCGATCCTCAACTCTTCTTGAGAAAGTGGTGATAAGTTATCTTCTTAATATATTGCAGTCTATCTGGCGAAGATAACCCTGCAATGCTGTTGGGCAGAGAGTTCCAGGGTTTAATCCAGTGATCATGAGGGATCAGTGAGTTCTCGGTCACAATAGTAAAAAATGAAGAGAGAAACCTCCAAGGCACCTGCTTCCCATGTCTTTTTTTTTGGTGGCAGATGTCATGGGTTTGGAAAGCAATGTGAGAATAGCTGAGGCGAGTAACTGCAATCTATTTTGTAGTATTTGGCTGGTCTAATTTAGGTTCTGATCAATGATGACTCCCAGGATGTTGTTGGTGGGAGATTTACTAATGGAAATAATATTGCACATGAAGGGGGGATAGTTGGACTGTCTCTTGTTGGAAAAGGGTGCATGTTTGTCCTGATTGTCATTTTGCAACGACAGGTCTGGCTGCATGCAGGTATGCACTGTTTCAGTTACAGAGGATTTGCAAGTGGAATTAGCCATTGGACAATCATTGATGAACATCCCCACCTCTGATCTTACGATGGAGCAAAGTTCATTGGTAAAGCAGTTGCACCTAGAACACACCGTCAAGGACTCCCCTAAGAGTGAAGAGCTGGAACTGGGATGATTGATTTTTAATAATCACAACCATCATCCTTTATTAGTTCTATGAATCCAGCTGCTGGATTGCTTTCACCTTGATACCTATTACATTTATATTTATGAGAGCATCTTGAGGCCTCACTTAGTTAAATGCTGCGGTGATGTTAACAGTCATTTACACTTCATTAAAGGATTTGAGCCCATTGGTCCATATTTGAACAGGAGATGTGAAGAACATTGTTTTTAGTGAAACATAATCTAGTAATTGGTAAATTGATAAGTACATTTAATAGCATTGATTGGAGAGTTGTGTTGGACTTGACTTGTTCTTTGTGAATAGACATAGAACATAAGACCATAAGGTATTGGCATAGAATTAGACCATTCAGCCCACCAAGTCTGCTCTGCTCAACCCCATTCTTCTGTCTTCTCACCGTAACCTTTGACACCCTTACCAATCAAGAACCTATCAATCTCCATTTTAAACACACCCAACGATTTGGCCTCCAGGGTTGTCTGCAGCAATGAATTCCACAGATTGACCACACTCTGGCTAAAGAAGTTCCTCCTCATCTCTGTTCTAAAGGGATGTCCCTTTATTCTGAGGCTGTGCCCTCTGGTCTGTGATTAACCCATTATAGAAAACATTCTCTCCACATCCACTCAATCTAGGCCTTTCAGTATTTGGTAGATATCAATGAAACTCACCCCTCTTCTTCCAAACTCCAGTAAGCACAGACCCAGAGCCATCAAATTAACCATTTCATTCCCAGGATCATTCTCATAGACCTCCAATAACCTCACCATTTTGTATTCTGAAACTTTCTGCAGACCCTACAAGGATGTTGCATGGTCCAGTCTTTGGTCTTTCAATATTTGATAGGTTTTAATGAGATCTCATTCATCTAAACTCCACTGAGTATAGGCCCACCAGTGCTTTATAAAGTCTCAACATCATATCCTTGCTTTTATATTCTAGTCCTCTTGAAATGAATGCTCACATTTCATTTGTCTTCCTCACCACTAACACAACCTGCAAGTTAACCTTTAGTGAATCCTGCATGAGGTCTCGCAAGTCCTCTGTGCCTCTAATTTCTGAATTTTCACCCCATTTAGAAAATAGACCATGTTTTTATTCCTTCTACAAAAGTGCATGACCATACACTTCCCTAGACTGTATTCCATCTGCCACTTCTCTGCCTATTTTCCTAATCTGGCTAAGTCCTTCCACAGACTCCACACTTCCTCAACACTATCTGCCCCTCCACTTATCTTCATATCGTTTGCAAACTTGGCCACAAAGCCATCAGTTCTGTCATCCAAAGCACAGAGCAGTACAGGCACTTAGGACCATCATTTTGTGCCAACCTTTTAACCTTGTCTAAGATCAGTCTAACCCTTCCCTCCCATATAGCTCTCTATTTTTCTTTCATCCATGTGCTTCTAACACTACCCCTGGCAGTGCATTCCACAACTCATCACCCTTTGTGTAGGAAACCAGCCTTTGATATCCCCCCCTATACTTTCCTCCAATCACCTTAAAATTATGTCCCTTTGTATTAGCCATTTCCACCCTGGGGAAAGTATCTGGCTCTCCACTCGATCTATGTCTCTTATCATCTTGTACTTCTTTATGAAGTCACCTCTCATCCTCCTTTGCTCTAAAGAGAAATCCCCTAACTTTCTCAAGCTATCTTCCAAAAATATGCTTTCTAATCCAGGTAGCATTCTGCTAAATCTCCACTGCACCTTCTCTGAAGCTTCCACATCCTTCCTCTAATGAGGTGACCAGAACTGAACATAATATTACAAGTGTGGTATAACTAGGATTTTATAGAGCTGCTACGTTATTTTGTGGCTCTTAAGCACAATCCCCCAGCTAATGAAGACCAATACATCATACCCCTTCTTAACCACGCTATCAACATGTGAGGCAACTTTGATGGACCTATGTATGTACGTGGACCCCAAGATCCCTCTGTTCCTCCACACCGATAAGAATCCTGCCATTAACCATATACTCTGACTTCAGTCTCCCAAAGTGTATCACTTCAAACTTTCCTGGATTGAACTCCATCTGCCACTTCCCAGCCAGGCCGTGTTGTAGCCACACCTGGGCAATTTTCCATGTCACTAGAGGCATTGCTAGTTCTGGAGTATGCCTTCTATATTATAGAAACATAGAAACATAGAAAATAGGTGCAGGAGTAGGCCATTCGGCCCTTTGAGCCTGCACCGCCATTCAGTATGATCATGGCTGATCATCCAACTCAGAACCCTGTACCTGCTTTCTCTCCATACCCCCTGATCCCTTTAGCCACAATGGCCATATCTAACTTCCTCTTAAATATAGCCAATGAACCGGCCTGAACTGTTTCCTGTGGCAGAGAATTCCATAGATTCAGCACTCTCTGTGTGAAGAAGTTTTTCCTCATCTCGGTCCTAAAAGGCTTCCCCTTTATCCTTAAACTGTGACCCCTCGTTCTGGACTTCCCCAACATCGGAAACAATCTTCCTGCATCTAGCCTGGCCAATCCCTTTTGATAGCGGGAGTTCTGTCTGGCCCCTTGCCCCTTGCTGTACTCGGAGCTTTTAACTACATCTCACTAACATGTGGAATGAACAGACTTGGCTTCCATGATGGTGGGGATCCTGGGAGAAAAGTGGGATCATCTGCTCGGCACTCCCGGCTGAACACCACGAATACTTCAACTTTTTTTTATATATGCACGGCTCCACCATCACTGAGCCTGAGGATAAATCTGGAGTCTCCTTCTCCTGTGAGCTGTTCGATTACCCCTGACCTTCAAGACTGGATGTAATAGGACATTGATGTGATCTCCTGGCCTCTGTCCACTGCATGTGGATTCACATCCTGTGCTCCAGCTTCACTTGGTTGGCTCCTTACTTTTTGGCCCATGGTGCTGTTCCCAGCATCAATGGATTGACAATAATGGTAGACAAAGGGATATGCTGGCCATGAGTTCATGGGCCGAGTGATATGTTTCTGAAGCTGTCAAAGGTCCTCAGTGCTTCATGGACACCCAGTATGAGCCAGCAAACCTGTTTAGAGTTTATCTCTTGTAACAGAATGGTAGGACAACACAACACAATGGGAAGTGTCCTCAATATGAAGATGGGACTTTGTCTTCACAAGGACAGTGTAGATGGTCACTTCTACCTGTAGTATCATGGACAGATATATTTGCCTCAATAGACTGGTAAGGATGCGGCAGAGAAGACTTCGGCCCATGACTGTTCAACCACAATTCACTGCGGACTTAATCTGGCAAGCAGATCCTTCAGGAGATGGTCAGAGGTCATGCTGCCAAAGGTGATGCACATTGGTGTTCTCTCACCCACAGGCTAACAATATAGTACTTGAATATTTTAACCTCCAAACATGAAAAAATGTGCATGTGAACTGATTTGGTTTACAGGTATGGCCAGTTCAACATTCTCAAATTCCTGAACTGAAGCAGCCTTCAACATTTATCATTCAGACCAACTGCTGCTAATTTGAACCTGGTGCCACTGTGGTAGTGATGAAAAATGGATTCCTCCTCCCATCCCTCTATATCTACATTTCCATCTGAATCTGAGCTACGTTCATATTTCCTTTCAACATTGAAGGAGGCCAGTTGTCCCATTGAGTCTATGCCAGTTTTCAGAGTAATCGTTTCAATTCCATTCTTTTATATGTCCACCCCCTTCACCTTAAATCCCCCCAGGATTGGGCTGGAATTAAATCAGGGATTCTGGCTGCTGCAGCTCAAAGGGCCGGAAGGGCCAAATCTGCTCAGTACACAAATCATTACTATCTCAACCAAAAAAACAGTCCAAACTTCCAAACTGGAAAAGATGCTTAACAAAATGACAGGCACACAAAATACTGAGGTGCATAGATTGAGCAGGTAGTAGGAAACTTTTCCCGAAAGAAGAGGGTTCTAAAGACAGAGGATTGACAATAATGGAAAGAGGTCAGAGGGGATTGTTTCCACCCAGAGGGATGTTGGAGTCTGGAATGCACTGCCTCAGGGGACATTACATTTTCACAATATTTAAGAAGTATCTAGTTGAATACTTGCACCACCAAAGCATATAATACTAAGAATCATGTACCATTAAGTGCAATTAGAATAGATAGGTTCTTGATGGTTGGCATAACAAAACCTGAACTTGTTAATACTGGCTGAGTATCATTTATCTGGAATTCCAAAATCCGAAAACCTCCAAAATCCAATTTTTTTTTTAGCACTGACACGACGCCGCAAATGAAAAATTCCACAGGTAATTGGAAAGATTCCCAGGTGATGTGAGGTCTTTGCGCACCACTGACAGTTCAGAGAAGAGACCTGACACATGTAATGAACAGAAGCTAATGAAAGATAGAAAAACACTGCAAAAAATGAAGATCTTGATGGCATATTGAAAGAATGGATTTGTCAGCATCAGAGTGAACATATGCCACTTAACAATAATTGATCATGAAACAAGCAAAGGTCTATCATGATGAACTGAAAATTGAAGGTAATTGTGAATATTCAGCCGGCTGGTTGCAGAAATTTAAGAAAAGGCATGGCATTATATTTTTAAAAGAGAAATGCATTGATGAGTTTGTCAAGCTCACTGATGAAAATCTAACATGCTGAAAAACTACAATAGTACATATGTTTGATGAACAAGTGTAAGACAAAGAGTGCTTACTGGTAGCACTTAAATTCAGAGTAAAAAATAATGGTGATCCGAAGACATCTCATTACATATTCCAAAATCGAAGAAGAATCCAAAGCAATTCTGGCCTCAAGCATTTTATAGAAGGGGTACTCAACCTGCAACAGATTATAAATTTCATCATCAACCACAAGGTGGCCCCATGTGCTAAATCAAGCTGGGCCTTGCCAAGATTCTCCATGAAGCAACATGGAACTATGAAGTGTAGAACACAGAGCCAAATAAATGAATTTTATTTATAAGTTACAAAACCATCACTCCTTGAAGTGAAAAATAGTTCATGTCACCAGAAATGAACTATTTTGAACTTTGATGCTGCAACGGTCAATACTCTATCAGAAAAAATGGAGGGTTATGTAGGAGGAAAGGGTTAGATTGATCTTAGAGTAGGTTAAAGGGTGGGCACATCATCATGGGCCAAAGTGCCTGTAGTTGGCTGTAATGTTCTATGTTCTATTAGAAAATATCCATTCAGAAATGCAGTTGGTTATCCTTAATCGTTTCCAAATGTAGAGATATTCATTTTTGATGTTAGATGGACATATAGTACATATGCATGCAACTTTTCCGGGGAATGAACCAGTAGGAAAGTAAAAGAACATTAAAGTATTAACAGGCTTGGTAAAGTTCCAAAGAAGGAGTCTCATTTCAGGAGGCCTTGTCACAGCAGCCCCAGTTCACAGCAAGTGCAACATAATTCCAGCCTTAGATGTAATTCCAGGTGAGAAGATTGAAATTTCTGGGGCAAAAGGTAAATCATTGGTAAATCAGCCATATCATGTTACAATGAATGGAAATTCTTTCTAGTACAGACTTGCACCCTTCAACTTGAGCCGGAGCAGGACTAAGTTTGATCTCCACCATAACCTAAATTTTATTGTAGACAAAATGAAATTTGTTCAGAATTGGTTTGAGAATGGACGGTGCTTATAAAGAGGTAATTTCATGGTCACAATCTTTTCCACTGCATGAGCATGTCAGACAAATGCTAATAACAGGAAATCAATAGCTCTGATAATCATTGCCAAATGCTAAAAAATGCATTACAAATTATTTCAATACTATAATAAAACTGCCCTAAAAATATATAAAAAAAACATCTTTGCAAAATATGCTTGTGAAAATTTACAATGGTAACCAACATGTGTGTTTATGATCGAATACAATTCAAACCAGATGCTGCATTAATATATAAATGAATGCAACACCCACAGGACCACAGGAGCTGGCTGATGCTCCTTCAAGAACCACATGTCACACTGAACTCTCAAATCAAGCTCACAAATGACTTGTAGATGAAATGGGAAGAAAGACAAAGGTAATCAAAGAAATGACAAGGTCAGAGTTAAGCAATTGTTAAAAAAGAAATCATCTGGTGAGTAGATATGTCAGAACTGAAAATCAAATTCACCACATAGTTCACCTTCCTAAAGTTCAAAGAAACAGCTAAAAGGAGCAGCAGAGTAGGATTATATTAGCTCTCAGTCTAATAGAAATATATTAATCATTGAGGTCTATAATTTTTATCCAAAACAAATGATAGATATTGAAATATTAATAATTAGTTAAGATTTTGGGAATGGAAAATGGTTTTGTCAAATCTTCAATCACCTACACACCACGCCAGATCAGTAGGTCCATGCTTTTAGTATCCAGTGATAAGTGTGGATTGACATAGTAACAGCTTCACCAGGACATCTCAGCTCCAGACTTCATCACAGTCTTAGTCTAATCTGGGGTCCAAGAGCTAAAGAATGGGCGTGAGATGAGAATCATTGCCTTTGATATCAAGGTACCATTTGACCAATGGTGACATCAATGTAAACCTGAAATCAGTCTTCACCAAAGGGGGAAAAGGCCTCCAATTGCTGGAACCTTGACTGTTAGAGGACAATTAGCTCAGTCCCAGGACAACACTGTGGAAATTTATTAGGACACTATTCCAGGCCCAATAATCATCAGATACTTAATCAAAGACCTTCCTTCTATTATAAGCTCAGAATTGGGAACGTTCACTGGTGATTGCATGATATTTAATTCCAATTAAAGTGACTCAGCATGTACTGCAGTTACTCACTCATCCAACAGCATCTCCCAAACTCTCTACCACTGAGGACAGAGGTAGCAGGGACATGGGAACAGTGCCACCTGTAGGTTCCTCTCATATTCACACCCTATTCTGATAGAGTTAATGGTTTGCCATGCCTTCACAGTTGTTGGTTCTAAATCCTGCAACAAATCTCCAACAGCACCATAGGAGTATCTTCACTGGCTTAGCACCGTCTTCTCAGGGGCAGTTAGGGATGGGCAATAAATGCTGGCCTTGAAGAAATGCCCAGGTCACAATAATGAATGAATAACAACTTATGCCTTTCATAGCATAGAGAGAGATACCAACTACTGCTTACAGAAACACCAGGATTATGCATCTTCTGCCAATTGAATCCGAATGTCTTTGGGAACATAAGAAATGAGTAATATACTGAGAGGGAACAGAAGCACAAGAGAAAGATAAAACTAAACTAACCCAACAACACAGCTTCTGCAGCAATCTTCCTTTAGGCATGGGTACTTACTGTAATTTTTTCTTAATTATCATACTTTTCTTAAATAGCATACTGTCTAACTTTAATTCTAAAATTGCATAAATCTTAAGTAAACATTAAACAAAAATAGTTCTAATTTTTACTTGAAATTACTTTGGTCTGATTTGATACTAATAATTATATAAAATTATTACAAAGTTTTGAATGAAAGTATTATTATTACCAACCGACCTTTTGCTCGGTCCTCTACACTAGAACGCACACAGATGGAAATTTACAACTTTGCCCAAGCCACATATACTATCCGCAAAGATAATGCCTACAACGTGCAAAAAAACAGTGCCAACTTAAGCTAACAGTACATATTTCAGTGTACCAGCTGATGATTAAGGTAATGATAGCAGTTAAGTTGAATATATCAGCATTTATTTTAACAGCTACAAAGGCTGAATTTGTCATTGCTCAGCAAAGTTTCATCAATGAGATGAAGATGTATAAAAAGCTATACATCTCTAAACATTGGCATAGTCTTAGAAACAAGAGAAGGATGTTGTGAAAAGGGGCCATCAAAGACAAAGAGGGTGAACTGACATTATTAATAAAAATATGTAGAGAGTAATGGCTGAAATATTTATTAGATGAGTAATGAGAGAAATATTTATCATGATGGAGAAAAGGGTGCTATCCCATAGAACCTAGTAAGGAGACTACTGTTCATATATGTGAAGACACAATATCAAAAAATGCAGATGAATATAAAGAAGAAACACAGCTAATCGTGAGGGGGGATGTTAGTGACATGAAGAGGACATGGACAGACTGATGGATAGGGCTGGTAGAGTGGTAGGCGCATGGAATGCACTGCCTGCGAAGGTGGTAGAGGCGGATACAACAGCGTCTTTTAAGAGACTCTTAGATAGGTGCACGGAGCTTAGAAAAATAGAGGTTACATGGTCAGCACAACATTGTGGGCCAAAGGTCCTGTAATCTGCTGTAGATTTCTATGGTTCTATGTAGATATCAGAAGACATTTAGTTTGGAGAAATGTGAAGTAATACAATTTAGATTTTAAAAGGGAGGAGTTTGACAGATTGCTTCACATTGCACATTGTGATAAAGCTTTAAAAGGAGAGGAACATCTTAGAGATGTCAAGGTTTGTAAATGCAACACCTCTTCCCCACTGACATTCAACACAAGAGCAACTCAGGAATGCCTGATTAGCCCACTGCTCTACTCTCCTTACACTGATGACTGTGTGGCTAGGCACAACTCAGTCACCATCTATAAATATGCTGTTGGAAGCAGAATCTCAGATGCTGACGAGCAGGCATATATGTGCAGGTTGAGTAGCTGTGTGGTGTCACAACAACAACCTTTCACTCAAAGTCAGCAAGATCAAGGAATTGTTCGTGAACTTCAGGAAGGGGAAGTTGGGAGAACACACATTAGTCCTCATTCAAGGGTTAGCAATGATAAAGGTAGGTAGTTTCAAGTTCCCAGTGCCAACATCTCAAAGGATCTTGGGTCCAGCATATTGATGTAGTCACGAAAAAGCCATAGCAAGTATAAACACAAGATGTTTGCAATCTTCAGCAGTACATTAAATCTGCTGGAGGAACTCAGCAAGTCAGGCATCATCAATGGAGGGGAATAAACAGCTGACGTTTCGGGTAGAAACTCTTCGTTAGGACTGGAACTGTAGGGGGCAGAAGCAAGAATAAGAAGGTGGGGGTAGAGGAATGAATACGGGCTAGCAGGTGATAGGTGAAACCCGGAGAAGGGAAGGTAGGTGAATGAGGAAGGGGGGATGAAGTATGAAGCAGTTAGGGGATAAGTGCAAGACATGATGGGCAGGTGAGGAGAAGAGAAGAGAGCAAGAATGGAGAATGATAAAAGAGGGGAAAATGACCAGAAAAATGGTAAAATCTTCCTAATGAAGGGTCTCAGTTCAAAACATCGACTGTTTTTATTCCCCTTTACAAATGCTGACTGACTTGTTGAGTTCCTCCAGCATTTTGTGTGCTGTGCCCAGTGTTTTTTCTTCATTAGGAGTTTGAGCAGATTTGATATGTCATCAAAGACTATAGCAAATTTCCACAGATGTACCATGGAGAACATTCCGACTGACTGGTTACATCACTCTAGTTGGTATGGAGGCTCCAATGCATGGGATCAAAAGAGACAGATGTCTGTAGACTTAGCCATCTCTATCACAGACACAACCCTGCCCATCATTGAGGACATCTTTAAAAGGCAGTGCCTTAAGAAAGAGGCATTATCATTAAAGATCCTCACTACCCAATAATGCTTTCTTAGAGTCATAAAACACTACAGCACAGCAACAGGCACTTTGGCCCATCTAATCTGTGCTGAACCATTAGTCAGCCTAGTGCCATTGACCTTCATCCAGCCCATAGCCCTCCCATCCTTTTTTCTTAAATGGTGAAAATGAACCCACATCTGCCACTTCTGCCCGCACCTAGTTCTATACTCTCACCACCTTCTGAGTGAAGAAGATACCCCTTAAACAGTTCACCTTCCATCCATTACTCGTGACCTCTAGTTGTAGTCTCACCCAGCCTCCATGGAAAAAGCCTGCTTACATTTACAGCATGTACAACCCTCATAATTTTGTATACCTCTATCAAATCTCCACTCAAGCTTCTATGTTCTAGAAAATAAAGTTAAAATAAAATCACCTGCTATGTTCTATTTAACCTTTCCCTATAACTCAGGTCCTCAAGTCCTGGCAACATCCTTTTAAATTTTCTCTGCACTCTTTCAATCTTATTTACATCTTTCCTGCAAGTAGTTAACCAAAATTGGACACAATACTCCAAATTAGGCCTCACCAAAGCTTATGCAATTTCAACATAACATCCTAACTCCTGTACGCAATACATTGTTTTATGAAGGCTAATGTGCCAAAAGCATTCCTTATGACCCTATCTACCTGTGAGGCCACTTTCTGATTGACCTGTATTCCCAGATCCCTCTGTTCTATCACACTCCCCAATGCCCTACCACTCACCATGTAAGAAATACCCTGGATGGTCCTCCTAAAGTGCATCAGGTTGTCAGCATTAAATTCCATTTGCCATTTTTCAGCCCATCTTTTTAGCTGGTCCAGATTCTGGTGTAGTTTTGATAGTTTTCCTTGCTGTCCAATCACACCCTCAATCTTTGTGTCATCCTCAAATTTGCTGATTCAGATAACCACATTATCATTCATATCATTGATATAGATGACAAGCAACAAAGGACCCAGCACCAATCATTGCAGCACACCGCTGTAGGCCTCCAGTCAGAGAGACAACCATGTACTACCTCTCTCTGCCTTCTCCCACAAAGACAACGTCTAATCCAATTTACTATCTCATCTTGAATGCCAAGCGATTAAACCTTCTTGATCAACCTCCCATGTGGGAACTTGTCAAAGGCCTTGCTAAATCCATATAGACAATATCAACTGCTTTGCCTTCATCAACTTTACTGGTAACTTCCTCGTAAATCTCTATAAGGTTGCTTAGACACGACTTACTATCATCTAGTAGCATATATATCCACAGTGATGAAGTGTTTAGAAAATTTTGTGATGAAGCATATCAACTCCTACCTGAAAAATGACTTTGATCTGCTCCAGTTTGCACAACAGGTCCACAGTAGATGCCATTTCATTAGCTCTTCATTCAATCCTGGGACATCTGGAGAGCAAAAATGCATACATAGGGATGGTCTTTATTGACGGCAGCTCAGCATTCAATACTATCATCCCCTCAAAACTAATCCATAAGCTTCAAGACATTGGTCTCAATACCTCCTTGTGCAATTGGATCCTCGATTTCCTCAGTTGTAGATCCCAGTCACTTGGGATGGCAGCATATTCCCTCCACAATCAGCACAGCTGCACAGAAAGGCTGTGTGCTTAGCCTCCTGCGCTACTCGCTTTTCACCTATAACTCTGCGGTTAAGCACTGCTCCAATACCATATAGTTTGCTGAGGATACCACTGTCATTGCCCAAATCAAAGGTAGTGATGAATCAGCATGTAGGAGGGAGAGTGAAAATCTGGCTGAGTGGTGTTACAACAACAACCTCTTGCTCAATGTCCACTAGACCAAGGAGCTGATTATTCACTTCAGGAGGAAGAAACCAGAGGTCCATGAGCCAGTCATCACTGGGCGATCAAAGATAGAGAAGGTTAGCAACTTCATATTACCTGGTGTTATCATTTCAGAGGACCTGTCTGCCCAGCATGTAAGCACAATTACAAGAAAGCATGACATAGTTTCTATTTCCTTAGAAGTTTGTGAAGATTCAGCATGACATCTAAAACTTTGACAAACTTCTACGGACGAGCGGTGGAGAGTACTTATACTGACTGCATCACAGCCTGGTATGGAAACACCAATGCCCTTCAACAGAAAATCATATAAAAAGTAGTGGATATGGTCCAGTCCATCATAGGTAAAGCCCTCTCCACCAGTGGAGCGTTGTTGCAGGAAAGAAGCATTCATCACCAGGGATCTCTACCACCCAGGCCATGCTCTCTTCTTGCTTATGTCATCAGGAAGAAGGTACAGGAGCCTCAGGACTCACGCCACCAGGTTTAGGAACAGTTATCACCCCTCAACAATCAGGCTCTTGAACCAGAGGGAGTAACTTTATAAATTCATTCAACTTCACTTGCCCCATCTCTGAACTGTTCCCACAACCTATGAACTCACTTTCAAGGATTCTTCATCTCATGTTCTCATTATTTATTGCTTATTTATTACTATTGTTGTAATTTTTTCTCAGTTCAAGCTAGTAAAACCAGTAGGACGAGCATAGTCAAACACATCCATTTCTCAAATGCTAGGAACCTTTGGACCATTCTTGTGGTATTGAGTATTGTGGTTTTCTGGAGATTTATATAAATATTGCTGTGTAGGCCTAATTATTTAATGCTGAGGTTCCTTAGGGTTATTATAGCTGGGGGTGGTAATGGGGATAAACTCCCACTACCTATTAAACCCTCCCATCTCAAGTAGCCTCTGACAACCAAGTCCAACTCCAGTCCAGATACGACACTTCTGGGACCAAGCTGCATCAGTCTATGCCTTTCCTTAGGGTTCATCAGTAGAGTGGGGAGAGGGAGCTTGCTACATAGGCAACAGCTTCTTTTCCATATCGTACTGCCAAAGCTTGTGTATCAAGTTAACTAGGACATAATATCCATGATCAACTCAGACCAACAGAAGCTAACACAATACATTGTGTAGTGACTTTGGGATGATACTTGTTGTAAATATTACTGTTAGAACAATGTATACCCTGTTCATGTTCCATAGTCTTTCAGTTTCCTCTTTTAATTCAGCATACTTCTGGTGTTTTGACTTATTGATTCATGTAAGTATGTTTGGAATGGATGTATCTATTAAATAAGCTGTTCTTGCTTGTTTATCATGTATTATTATATTTGATGGTTATTATTGATTGTCCTATCTGTAATAATGGATCCGTTATCATATAATTTGTGTGGCTCTGATTCTAGAACTAGATTAGGCTCAGATTTATTGTAAGATATGCTTTCTTATTTGAGTTTATATTTTAAAGTAAGATTTTGGTGAATGATGTTTGCCAATTGATTTTTCACGTGTAAGTTATTAAACTGAGTTAACATGCTGCAGGATCTTGTAATGTTTCTTGTTTCTGATTTCTCTTGGCATTTTCTGCATTTATCATCTTGAATTTGTTGGTCTTTTATTACGTATTTTTGATAATTTTTGTGTTAACCTCACCTGGTCCTGCATTGCCACAAGGAACTCTTCTGGTTCTGGGAAGAGGTCTCCAACTCAGAGCCAGGCATTCGATGCTTCCCTGTCAAAATCAAGTCTGCTCAGATGATGGGATGTCTTCCATGGAGAGTCATGCTCTTCCATTGGTTAACTTTGTCTTCTGTAGTGATAATTTTTTCATTTTTCTGGGTTGTGCTTTCATTTAAGTTCAGTGGTGTGTACTTCTTATCAGAATTGTATATGCTCGGGTGGAGTGCTGAATCCTGTTTTCACTGATGAAAATATATCCTTAGAAGTTTTATCTGACTCTTGTGTGAATTTTTTATGTCTGCTATTCCTCTTCCTTCTTCAGTCCTGGGTAGTATTAATCTAAGTACATTCAAGTGTACATAATGTTTTCTAAAATTTGTCTTCACAGGTATTTCTCTTTGTAAATTTTTCAGTTCAGTTCCGTCCAAGATATGTCTAAAGAATATGCTAATATGGGTTTTGCGAAAGTGTTTATTGTGTTTGTTATGTTTTTACTTTTGAGCTCTGTTTGGCAGATTTTCTTAAGCCTTGAAGTAAATTCTATCAAAAGTTTTCCCTTTATTGCACTATGATCTATTTTCTTTGCTTGTTGATATCCCAGATAGTCATATGTTTCATATTCATCCATCAGTTGTATTGTGTCCTGCTGTTCTGGTTTGTGTTCTATTAGCTATATTGCACCTTTCTTTATGTTTAATGTTCTGCACTTATCTAGTCCAAAGGTCATGTTTATATCTTTAGAATATAGTTATACTATTTGAGTTAATTTCTTCAGCTTTACTGATGAAGGAGTGTATAATTTCAAATTGTCCATGTATAGAAGGTGTATCAAGGTATAATTCGTTTGGTTGTTTTTGATTTGATACCCAATTTTTGTCCAATTTAGTAAATTAAAGAGCAGATTTAAAGCTAGACAAAAGCATAGTGGGCTTAGAGAGTTGTCTTGGAAAATGATTCGGTTTATTTTAATAATGATGGTTGTCCTTTTTTTGGTTGTTATTAGATAGGGTGGTTATAGTACGCCAATGCTTCATCAGATGTTAAAGGAATTTCATGAGTATTGGGTGTAGTTTTTATATATGTATTAAGAACTTTTATTAAACATGGCTGTGGGATAGAATCAATGCTTTTTAGTAGTCAATATAACAACATGAAAGATTTCTGCTTTTCCACCGGGCTTGATTTAGAAATACAGAATCTATTATCAGCTGTTCTTTACATCCTTTCATACCCTAACAGCATCCTTCTGTAAGTAAATTGTGGTTATCTAAGTGAGTAGTGATTAGTTATGAGATGCATGATGTTACAATTTTATATATAGTTTGTAAGGAAGTAATATGGAGGATATTTTGATGGATCATTTGTGATTTCTCGTTTAGGTAAGAGATATGTCAAAAATTCAGGCACTTTTTCAGGACTCAAGAAAATTATTGATATGTATTAATAGGTACAGATGAAAGCAAGCAGATTTTTATACCAATAATTGTGAATATTATTACTGCCAGTACTTTTCCAGTTCTGGATATTTTTATAACCACTTTTAGCATATCCGTTGTAACTTCAGGTATTTGTATTCTTTAATTGTGTAAGTGCATCATAATAATAATTATTATTTTTATTACTATTTCAGTATTTTTTTCTTTATTTTTGTATTTGCTCAGTTTGTTATCTTTTGCACATTGGCTGTCCATCCTGTCGGTGTGGTCTTTCACTGAGTCTATTATTGTTATTGGATTTATTGATTATGCCCACAAGAAAATGGATCTCAGGGTTGTACAGTATATGGTGACATATATATACTTTGGTAATAAATTTACTTTGAACTTTGAATAAAATTGTGGTGAAAACTAAGACTATTACAGCTTTGAAAAAACAGCATTTAAAACTCCAAAAAAATTAGAGAGTTGTGGGAAGAGACCAAGAAAATGTAATTAAATGGACTGTCTCACTATAAAACTCAGTACTCAGACAGGTTTTGGATGAGGTTAATACGTGAAAAAAAAACATTAGAAAAGTTTGAAAATTGTAACCAAAATCCCAATATATTTCAGAAAGAAATTTTGGAAAAACAAACAGAAGGCCAAAATGCTTTTTGTGTAAATGAAAGAAGGTATGAAGAAAGAATTAAAGAGAGAAATCCTGCCTGCCAATGAAGAATCTTGAGATTCTTTGTTACATTAAATCAGAAAGTTAATACTATTGCTGTGGTTAACTTCACTGGCGAAAATGTACCAGCGTGTAGGGAAATGAAGTGGACAGTTCAGGACCTGGTGGCACCATGAACCTGCTCTAGGAAGTTGCAAGCAAACGCAGGAGATATTCTAGTATTGGAAGAATGAAGGTTAATGTGGATGTGTAGTGAGCCAGGATCATCCATGCAATGAGGGAAGTTAAGGCTGAAACCAGCCCTGCTTCTGTCATTCCTCCAGTATTGCTTTGGCCAGAACGCTGAGCTCTAACCACATAGAGTACTAATGATATGTTGGCTAACTATTATTCTGATGTTCTCATCCTTCTTTATAAGGTTGAAGAAGGTCATTCAGGGCATTCAGTCTATGCTGTCTCTCAGAGCATTCCCATTCTCCCACCTACTTAATTATAGATTATTCTTTCTCACGCGCCTGCCAACCCCACCCTGGTTCCCAGATCACTCACCAGCACTGGGGATCATTCACAGCAGCCTATTAATCTACCAGCCCACGTCTTTGGGCTTTGGGTGGACACTGAAGCACCTGAAGAAGTCCATGCAGTCAAAGCGAGAACATACAATCTCCACCTAGGTTGCACAAGAGTTTAGTATTAAAACTGGCTCGCTGGAGCTGTACAATTACAACAATAACCACAGCACCACTGCCTACAAATATGGAGGCAGCAGCCAGTCTTTATTGTATCCTCAGGTTGTTGACAGAATTAAGCTATCCTCCCCTGTCTGATTTTCCACCACAGGGACCTTGGTGTCAAAGTTATGCTGTACTCCAGGACAGTTTCGAGAAGGGATCTGGACTAAGTCCATAGCATCTCTAATGGTAAGAACTGATCAGCATGTGTCAGAGTTGAGAAAAGGGCTTGGTGAAGGGATGTGAGGCATTGCGTCAAGGAAGGGCATCGAAAAGGATTCACCTTCATTCCCTTGGATGCTTTCATGCTCTCCATTCACCACCCTGACTTCTATTCTGTCTCACTCTCTCTGGTGCACTGTTTGTTACTTTCAGCAACACTCACAAAACGCTGGAGGAACTTCGCAGGTCAGGCAGTATCTATAGAAGGAAAGAAACAGTCAATGTTTCCGGCCAAGGCACAAAATGGCCTGATAAAGGGCTTTGGCCCAAATCATCAAGTGTTTATTCTCCTCCATAGATGCTGCCTGACTTCCTGAGTACCTTATGTGTGTTGTTCCAGATTTCCAGCATCTGCAGAATCTCTTGTGTCTATGGTTTGCTACCTTCACTCTTGCTGAGTGATTTTAATCTGTGTATGGAAACAGGAGGGTTGCCAGCCCAAAGAGCTGAGGCTAGTTTCCTTTTGATCTGGAAGTGGGAAGGAGCGCAAAAGAAAATGAGTAGGTCAATTTAAGTAATTCTTAGCCAAGTAACAGCTTATAACACAAGCCAAGCCACATTCAAAGTGAAAATTGTAAGCTGGAAGAATAGTAATTAGGAATGAAGGAGAGCCAAATTCCTGATTTCACCGCAAGCTTTATTTCGGACTACTTCATTTCAGCAATTCAGGTGCATTCTCTTTGTGATTTTCATTCCGTTAATATATTTGAACAGGAGTTAGTGAACTGCAGCTTGAGACTTTATTAGATGGATTCAACAGTGGCTGGATGGGAGATGCCAGAGAGTAGTGGTGGATAACTGTTTGTCAGGTTGGAGGCCGGTGACTAGTGGTGTGCCTCAGGGATCTGTACTGGGTCCAATGTTGTTTGTCATATACATTAATGATCTGGATGATGGGGTGGTAAATTGGATTAGTAAGTATGCTGATGATACTAAGGTAGGTGGTATTGTGGATAATGAAGTAGATTTTCAAAGTTTGCAGAGAGATTTAGGCCAATTAGAAGAGTGGGCTGAAAGATGGCAGATGAAGTTTAATGCTGATAAGTGTGAGATGCTACATTTTGGTAGGAATAATCCAAATAGGACATACATGGTAAATGGTAGGGCATTGAAGAATGCAGTAGAACAGAGTGATCTAGGAATAATGGTGCATAGTTCCCTGAAGGTGGAATCTCATGTGGATAGGGTGGTGAAGAAAGCTTTTAGTATGTTGGCCTTTATAAATCAGAGCATTGAGTATAGGAGTTGGGATGTAATGTTAAAATTGTACAAGGCATTGGTAAGGCCGGATTTGGAGTATTGTGTACAGTTCTGGTCACCGAATTATAGGAAAGATGTCAACAAAATAGAGAGAGTACAGAGAACATTTACTAGAATGTTACCTGGGTTTCAGCACCTAAGTTACAGGGAAAGATTGAACAAGTTAGGTCTTTATTCTTTGGAGCGTAGAAGGTTGAGGGGGGACTTGATAGAGGTATTTAAAATTATGAGGGGGATAGATAGAGTTGACGTGGATAGGTTTTTTCCATTGAGAGTAGGGGAGATTCAAACAAGAGGACATGAGTTGAGAGTTGGGGGCAAAAGTTTAAGGGTAACACGAGGGGGAATTTCTTTACTCAGAGAGTGGTAGCTGTGTGGAACGAGCTTCCAGTAGAAGTGGTAGAGGCAGGTTCGGTATTGTCATTTAAAGTAAAATTGGATAGGTATATGGACAGGAAAGGAATGGAGGATTATGGGCTGAGTGCGGGTCAGTGGGACTAGGTGAGAGTAAGTGTTCGGCACGGACTAGAAGGGCCGAGATGGCTTGTTTCCATGCTGTAATTGTTATATGGTTATAGATGCACCAGTAACACCTAGCAAAATACCCAGCTCTCAATACTACTTCAGAAAACAAGGTTGTGATGATACGTGTGACAGAAGCAGGTAACAAAATAATCCATCGTGGGGAGTAAGGCTAATATTCTCAAAAAAAATACATAAACACACAAATAAATAAAGAAATCAGTCCCATTTTTTTATATTTCCCACATCATGAACTTATTTGGATTTCCTTAATACAGAGCAAGAACTTCTCCAAATGATGTAAAATGACTCTGTCATTTAACCTAGCACTTGGAACATTAGAGACTGAAAAGTGATCTTATGGAAGTGCATAAAATCATGAGGGACATAGATGGGGTGAATTTTCCCAAGGCTGAAGAATCAAGAATTAAGGGACATAGGGTTAAGGTGAGAGGAGAAAGATGTAATAAGAAGTTAAAGGGCATCTTTTTTTTATATATACACAAGAAGTGGTCTGTATTGTACCTTGAATGAGCTACCAGAAGAAGTGGAGGAATTAGGTACAATACTTTTAAGACAGTTCGACAGGTACATGGCTAGGAAAGAGTTAGAAGGTTGTGGGACAAACAATGGGACTAGCTTGTACAAACCAGATGGGCCAAAGGGCCTGTTTCCATGCTGTAGGACTTTGACTCTTTTGACCTCTATTTTATCACATTCACCTTCATTCCCTCCTCCATTCTGACTTTGAAATCTGTTTATCTCTCCCTACTCGCAATGAAAGATCACGGCCCTAAGGAGTCAACCCTGTCCCTTTCTTCCTTTATGCTGCCAAACTTGCTGATCATTACCGGCTATTAATAAAGGATGAGATCAGTACTGTGGCGAGAAGTGATCGTGGCTCAGCAGATCATGATGCAGAATTAGAATCAGCTTCATCAAGCTAAGAAACAGTGAAAGCTAGAAAACATTATGAGGCAAACAGCATGGGAGGAGAGAAATTGTTAATATTTTAGGTCAAAATCTTGCATCGCAACAAAGTCTGATATTGCTCAATTGGTAGTGTCCTTCCAGCAGATGTACGTTACTTCACTTTCAAGCATCTGCAGCCTATCGTCTCTCCAGAAAACTTCATAGCAATTTTCCAAAGCTGAGCAAATGGAGCTGCAATATTGGGCAGGGTACAATCAGGATATTTAAAGCTGTATGTCATTCAGGTGTAGTTCAGTTTTCATGTTGACTGGTCACGTATAATTAGGAAAGTAAATTGTATGTCCACCTTTCTTAAGAGAGGATTTGACTATAGAAGAAATGATGCCTTAGTTCAAAAAAGTGAATAATATACACCAAAGGATTAAAAATTGAATTGAAGAACTCAGAATCTGGCTGCTATAAGAAAAAAAATAAACAGCTTGAATCTTTCTTAAAGGTCAAACCCTCAGAACAGAGTGATTATTAAAAGTTAAATGTATCCCTCAAAAAGGACAGTTAATCTTAAAACAGACCCATGCATACAAAAAACACTACGCAAGGTGACGTGGACATCTTGTGTATATAATTTGCTATAATATGTGCACAATATCATTAACTTTGACATAATTATTGTTGTAGGTTAACTCTGTTAATGTTTGTTTATCTTAATGTTAACCTACCCTTCTGTTTTAACAGCTCACCAATTTAGTTATTTTTCATCATCTTCCATCTTTGTTTTTGATTTCCAGCATTAAGACCATAAAACCATAAGATATAGTAGCAGAATTAGGCCATTCAAACCCATCCCATCAAGTCTCATCAGCCATTTGATCACAGCTGATCCATTTCCTTCTGAACCCCATTCTTGTGCCTTCTCCCCATAACCTTTCACACTGTGTCTTATCAAGAATCCATCGACTTTCACCTTAAATACACCCAATGACCTGGCCTCACAGCCACCTGTGGCAATGGATTCCACAGATTCACCATCCTCTGACTAGTAATAGCACCTTCCCCCTAGTAATAGCAGCTGCACTCACTTCTACCCCCAATGCTTTTGACCTTCTGCACAGTGAAGAGTGACACAAAGTACTTATTCAGTTCATCCACCATTTCCTTGTCCTCCATTACTCCCTCTCCATCATCATTTCCCTGTTGTCCAATATCTACTCTCGCCTCTCTTTTATTCTTTATATATCTGAAAATACTTTTTTTAATATTAATGGCTAGCTTACCTTCATGTTTCATCTTTTCCCTCATTCTGGCTTTAGTTGTTTTCTGTTGCTTTTTAAAAGCCTTCCAATCCTCTAACTTCTCACTGATTATTGCTCTATGATATGCCCTCTATTTTGCTTTTTTGTTGGCTTTGCCTTCCCTCGTCAGCCTCGGTTGCATTATCCTGCCTTTAGAATACTTCTTTAGATGAATAAGTGTTTGTATTGCCGCTGTGCTTTTTCTTTGTTGCATTCCTGAATCTCTTAAGTCTGTCACATTTTTAGGATCGAGCAGACTAAAGAGATTTTTGCCTTCAGTAGTTTCACCAGAAATTTGACCCCTATACTCTTTTTCTCATGTCCTAAACATTGGGACAGTATAATGTTGCAGCACAACTTTTTCTGCTATTCATCAACATGGTGCTACCCTGTGTAAGATCTTGGAAGATAGGAGGAACAATATGTTCCAACATGCTTGAATGTAACTGAGAAACCAGCAGTGTTGTATCCATAACATGACGACTGGCAGGAGGATGCACTGCACAGTTCATAAGCGTTGTGGTCAACTACAAATGAAGCAAGTTTTGAAAGAAGAGCAAGACATTACAGTGTCATGTAACCAGCAGATAGAGAAGGGCAAGATTGATTAATTCAGAGCCACAAGGATTCAGAAGTGTAAAACAATTCTGAACTAGTTTGTAAGAGACTAATCTATTATTTATTAACTGACAGTGGCAGAGGCTGAGGTAAATTGTTTATTTCATTACTTATTAAAGTAGAGTTAGAGCATGAAAGGAACCAAATTAATTGTACATTTATTTCTTGAACTAAAGTCAACTAGAGTGAAGCAATTATCTTATTTCCCAATGGTCCAGACTTTGCAGTGAGTGCAGAATGGATTGTGCTCACGAATGGCTTTAAATAAACTTTCCTACAAAGATTAAGCTGGCTCTATGGCATATATTAATTCTTTTTCATCCTGTCATGCCATCAATGTGCCGACTATAGGTGATATGTTGTGTCCAGCAGAAGTGATGTCATTAAGCTGACTACACAAACAATTGGTTGATGAATTCTCCCATATGATTAACCTGAAAGGTAAAACATGCTCAGTTTTTAAATTGTTCTATCAGTTAATACCGAGATTGGAACATACGCACTAAGTTAGAGAAAAAACTGAAATATCTCTTAAAACTTTTGGAAGTCTGAATTTAAGTTTTATCATTCCAAAAAGCACAAAACTAATGCAAATCAATTGAGGGGTTCAGACTCGATGTTTATAAAATTACTTTCTCCAGGGCAAGCATGGGTTTTGCAGGAGTCATTGAAGAAAGTGTTTCTGGTCAGTAGAAAAGCTGAAGTTTATGTCAGGTTGGAGATTCTGTGCTGATTGCAGGATCATAATGTTTATCTTTGGATAATGTGCTGGTTTGAATCAGATTACAAAGAATGGCAGTCACTTAATTGATTTTTATATAGATGCAAATAAAATCCTCATGTATTTCCACCCTACACCAGGGTGAGTTCCCTCTAATTTAAAGGGAACAGAATGTGATTTCCTTAAGTAACTTTATGACAGGAGCTGATTAAAAAGAAGCAAATGGATTAGAAGCACTGTCAACTAAATTTC
This sequence comes from Hemitrygon akajei, assembly GCF_048418815.1. Classification (NCBI taxonomy): domain Eukaryota; kingdom Metazoa; phylum Chordata; class Chondrichthyes; order Myliobatiformes; family Dasyatidae; genus Hemitrygon; species Hemitrygon akajei. The sequence continues at coordinate 153,117,306 of NC_133128.1, forward strand.
ATTTTGGGCAGTTCAGAAAGGAGAGATATTAATCCCCAAAACAGCAGCGGTCGTGTTAGCTCATCCCTACTGAGCCAGTACCAAACTAAAGTACAGGCTTGGTACGTTTCGGAAGACCATGAAATGAGTTACACATGATGCACCAGGCCACAGAAAGTCATTTCTTTCATTTAATGGCAGCTCTAGATAGGTTGCTGGTTTGAGTGGAGACGACTACGTGCTATGATTTGTACTCTATGATGTACTATTTCTATTCTAAATCAAAACAGTACACTTTCATGGGCTTAACCCTGCCGTCTATAAAATAAGGCATGACCTTGTGCATAAATTAATCTGGAAGAACATATCCTGTGTAAATAAAGCTCTTTCATTGCAATCAGTTGGTACTCTCACTAGGTCTCACACACTTCAGAGACTGAGTAAGAAGTTAAACCATGTTTACAGGTTCAGTGACTGTTATCCAGAAGCCGCAATATAAACTAACCAATCAGTCCAAATATGCACACTGCTGCTAAATCCCAAAGGGTTAACTAAACAAATAAGATGAAGATCCTTTGGAAATTTCCTATCAGATCTTAGAACAAAACAATAATTTTGGAAACCATTCCTTAGTGAGCCTGTTTCATTTCTACAGTAGCATGTGTCTGGTCAAACTTCATAATAAGACCAAACTGAATTTCTGACATACTATGAAATGTATAGGAGGTCTGTGCTTCTTTCACTTTGTGGGAAGTGATGCTACAGGCAGAGCTGCTTCCTCAGTGCTGGAATTGCAGGTTTAGTCCTGACACTGTGTACTCTGTGTGGAGTTTGTACATTCACCCTGAGGGTATTCTCCAGCTAGTCCAGTATCCTCCCACATCCCAAAGATGTTTGGGCTGATAGGTTAATTATCCACTGTAAATTGTCACTATTGCATAGGTGAGTGATAGTCTCTGGTGGGTAGGGCGGGGGTTGGTGGAATTGCAAAGAACATGTGGTGAAAGAAACATGGCTTTAACGTAGGATTAATGTAAAATGGTTGGTGTGGACTAGGTGGGCTAAAGAGCCTGTCTTCATGCTGTATCACTTGATGATTTATGACAATTCCAGGATTTCTAAAGAAAGATAATGACAAATATTTAACGAAGGTATTTTGGACAGCTTTATTTTTGCCAATACGATTTGCTGACACTTCAGTTTAACTAAAATACAAGGGGTGATTGGTAAGTTCATGACCTAAAGTAGAAGGAGGCAATTTTAGAAAACTTAATACATTTATTTTTCACCATAGTCCCCTCCTACATTTACACACTTAGTCCAGCGGTCGTGGAGCATACGGATCCGTTCTTTGTAGAAGTCGGCGTCTTGGACCTCCAGAAGTGGTCCACAGCGGGGTGATTGATAACTTCATGGCCTAAAGTAGAAGGAGATGAGTTATACAGCTCTCATTACATGAGAGTGCAGTTCAACTCTAAGTGATTATGCAGAAAGTTTGAAGTTAATAACTCATCTCCTTATTCCAAAAAATATATATATTGATCCCACACCAAAAAAAAACATTGACCTAACATCAACAGTTCCTGTTTTTTGGGAGCAAATCTTTCACAGTCTATGTTGTCATATGGGGAGTTGGCTGACTTGTCAGTCAAAAGCCACTTCTCCCTTGTCAGTCATTGATTAGTCGGTTTAAAAACTGCAGCGGCTCTTTCCCTTTGGTTGGCTCATGCACCATGGCACCTATTCCTGGTTCCGAGTGCCTCGAGGGACTTGATGGAGGTGTGGGGAAAATAAAATACTGAATTAATATAGGATTAGTTTAAATGATGATTGATGGGGGGTCAAGGGCCTGTTTCCGTTCGTATTTGTCTGTGGCTCTGTAACAGCATAAAGTAAATCTGTTGAGGGTAAATCTACACTGCTTAAAATTAATCCAAGTTCATTCAAGAATGAATCAGGAAGGCCTTTTCCACACATGATAAATGAGAAACTCTATACTAGCTGTGCCACTGAGCTGTTCTGAACTTGCTTTTCCAAGCCAGCTCAGTCCTCAGTTCTGTGAAACAGCAATTCACTTGCATTTCCTCTATAATGTACTACGTTCGGTGTTCACGGCCAACTTTTTTAATGCAGGAAATGGAGATGTACATGCTGATATGTTTAGGGAGAGAATTTCTAAAGTCAGCGCCAACCTAGTTGAAAGTATAGTTGACTCTGGAATGGTGTAGGAAGTGGGACATGGCAAATAACTGAGCAATGCAACATCCTTGCATGGGCTGAAGAAAGTGACAGTAATTCAATTCATTGGACGTTTATGAAAATGATCCCAGGAATGAAAGGGTTAACATGTGAAGAGTGTTTGATTGAGCTTAGAAAAATGACGAAGGACCTCATTGAAATGTATCGAATACTAAAATGCCAAAATAAAACGGACATGAAGAGGATTCTTCCAATAGTGGGAGAGTCTAAAATCAGAGAGAACAGCCTGATAATACATCAGATACACATAGCAGTCTATCTGGTTATTCAAGTTTAATCCATCGGAAGAATAAGTTTGAAGTAGGGAGCTGGATGCAAAACACTGGAATAGAATGTACAAATACAAGCTATTGTTCTGATAAACATTTTCGTCTTAACTTTAACTTAGAAAGTATATAGTTGGCTGCTTTACAAATTCAGTTACCAGCAATTTAGCAGTTTATATTTAGCAGCGTAAAATGAGCATATCACAATGCCTGAAATGTTATTAGTTAGAATAACATTACTATTTCCCATAAACCACACATGTACCTGAGTGTGTTGTGCATTTGGCTAAATACTCATTTTATATTAACCCGGTTCACTACCTAATCCTCTTCAGTGGTCCACTATACTTAAGTGTTCATCCAGATAATTTTCAGACACATCAATCTCCTGCTTCGTTGGTACAGAAGCCAATAAAATGATTAGCCTGCAAAGCTCATGCAATAAAGTTAAATCACAGCCTATGAAGAACAGATTAATAATTGAGGGACTCCAGACTATTCAAATTAACAACTTGATGCCATAGACAGCAAAGGACTGCTTGAAACCTTGGCAATGTTTTTCTATTGCATTACAAGGTGTACTTACTTAACAATGAACTACAGGGCTTTTGTTCCAAAAGATAATGATCAAAATTCATAAGAAGACTTTTATTGGAAGTGTGTAATCCTTTGATCTCCATTTACTGAACACCAGTACCTGTTAGGTTCATATTTACCTCTTCAATAACACACTTTAAACATGTCATCCTCAAGGATCTTTTTATTAATGTACAACTCTTTCTATTTTTTTTCCCCATCCTGCACAGAATTGCCTATTTTGCTGTTAAACACCGATGTATTTGGAATTCACTATGGCCAGAACTTTATTTAGAACTGAAGATCTAGTTAGGAATTATGGTTGTACAAAATCAATGGGCCAATGTTTATGTACATGATGGATTTTTAAACCAAAGCTGATATACACCAGTGTTTCCTAATAAGAAAATAAAAATACAACCAAGCTAACAAAATGATTTATCTGGGTGTCATACAGAGCCTATAAAAAGTATTCACACCCCATTGGAAGTTTTTCTGTTTTATAACATTGAATCACAGTGCATTTAATTTGGTATTTTTGACACCGATGAACAGAAAAATACTCTTTCATGTCAAAGTGAAAAATGATCTCTACAAAGTGATCCAAATTAATTACAAATATAAACTAAAAAATAATTTATTGCATAAGTATTCATCCTTCTTTAATATGACACACCTAATCATCACTGGTGCAGCCAATTAGTTTTAGAAGTTACATAATTAGTTAAATGGAGTCAAGGTGTTTCAATTGATTGTAGAAAAAATACACCTGTACTTGGAAGGTCCAACTGCAGGTGAGTCAGTACCCTGACAAAAACTACACCATGAAGACAAAAGAGCACTCCAAGCAAGTCTGTGAAAAAGTTCGTGAAAAGCACAAGTCAAGGGATGGATACAAGAAAATTTCCAACTCACTGAATAACCGTTGGAGTGCAGTTAAGTCAATTATAAGACCACAAGATTTAGGAGCAGAAGTGGGTCATTTGGCCCATCGAGTCTGCTCCACCATTCAATCATGGGCTGATTCACTTCATCCAGTCATCCCCACTGCCCTGCTTTCACCCCATACCCTTTGATGCCCTGGCTAATCAAGAACATATCTCTTTCTGCCTTAAATACACCCAATAACTTGGCCTCCACAGCCACTCGTGGCAACAAATTCCACCGATTTACCACCGTCTAACTAAAGTACTTTCTCTGCATCTCAGTTCTAAAAGGACGTCCATCAATCTTGAAGTCGTGCCCTCTTGTCCTAGACTCCCCTACCATGGGAAATAACTTTGCCATATCTAATCTGTTCAGGCCTTTTAACATTTGAAATGTTTCTATGAGATCCCCCCCCCTCATTCTCCTGAACTCCAGGGAAAACAACCCAAGAGCCGCCAGACATTCCTCATATGGTAACCCTTTCATTCCTGGAATCATTCTCATGAATCTTCTCTGAACCCTCTCCAATGTCAGTATATCGTTTCTAAAATAAGGAGCCTAAAACTGCACACAATATTCCAAGTGTGGTCTCACGAGTGCCTTATAGAGCCTCAACATCACTTCCTGCTCTTATATTCTATACCTCTAGAAATGCCAACATTACATTTGCCTTCTTCACAACCGACTCAACCTGCAGGTTAACCTTTAGGGTATCTTGCACAAGGACTCCCAAGTCTCTTTGCATCTCTGCATTTTGAATTCTCTCACCATCTAAATAATAATCTGCCCATTTATTTCTTCCACCAAAGTGCATGACCATACACTTTCCAACATTGTACTTCATTTGCTACTTCTTTGCCCATTCCCCTAAACTATCTAAGTCTCTCTGCAGGCTCTCTGTTTCCTCAACACTACCTGCTCCTCTACCTATCTTTGTATCATCGGCAAATTTAGCCACAAATCCCTTAATACCATTGACCAAATCATTGACATACATCGTAAAAAGTAACAGTCCCAACACCGATCCCGGTGGAACTCCACTGGTAACTGGCATTCCTGCTGTAATAGAATCCCTTTACAGTATTCCCACTCTGTTTTCTGCCGACCAATTAATGCTCCACCTATGCTAGTAACTTCCCTGTAATTCCATGGGCTCTTATCTTGCTAAGCAGCCTCATGTGTGGCACCTTGTCAAAGGCCTTATGAAAATCAAAGTACACCACATCTACTCCATCTCTTTTGTCTACCCTACTTGTAATTTCCTCAAAGAATTGCAGTAGGTTTGTCAGGCAGGATTTTCCTTTCAGGAAACCATGCTGGCTTTGGCCTATCTTGTCATGTGCCTCCAGCAACCCCATAATCTCATCCCTAACAGTCAATTCCAACAACTTCCCAACCACTGATGTCAGGCTAACAGGCCTATAGTTTCCTTTCTACTGCCTCCCATCCTTCTCAAATAGCAGAGTAACATTTGCAATTTTCCAGTCATCTGGTACAATGCCAGAATCTATTGATTCTTGAAAGATCATCATTAACGCCTCCGCAATCTCTCCAGCTACTTCCTTCAGAAACCAAGGGTCCAGGAGATGTATCCACCCTCAGACCATTAAGCTTCTCAGTCATGATTTTCACTGCACAAACCTCACTTCCCTGACACTCTTGAATGTCTGGTATATTGCAGACGTCTTCCACTGTGAAGACTGATGCAAAATACAGATTTAGTTTCTCTGCCATCTGTGTATCTCTCATTAAAATATCACCAGCATCATTTTGCATTGGTCCTATATCTACCCTCGACTCTCTTTTACCCTTTATATACTTTTAAAAAGCTTTTAGTATCTTCTTTGATATTAGTCACCAGCTTCCTCTCATAATTCATCTTTTCCTTCCGAATGACCTTCTGCAAGTTTTTAAGATAAACTTAAATTTCCATTAAGAAATGGAAAGAATACAGCAAAGCTGTAACTCAGCCTAGAGCAAGCTGTCTTCAAAACCTGAGTGACCATACAAGAAGGGGACTAGTGAGGGAGGCCACCAAGAGATCTATGACAACTTTGGAGGAGTTACAAGCTTCAGTGGTTGAGAGGGGAGAGACTGCACATACAACAACTGTTGCTCGGGTGCTTCACCAGTCGTACCTTTATGGGAGAGTAGCAAAGAGAAAGCCACTGTTGAAAAATATCTCAAATGAAATCTCGGCTAGAGTTTGCCAGAATGCATGTTGGAGACTCTGAAGTCAGCCGAAAAAAGGTTCTATGGTCTGGTGAAACCAAAATTGGGCTTTTTGGCCATCAGTCTAAACGCAATGACTGGCATAAGCCAAACACCACACATCATCAGAAACACACTATCCCTACCATGAAGCATGGCGATGGCTACATCATGCTGTTGGGTTGCTTCATTGCAGCAGGCCCTGGAAGGCTTGAAAAAGGTAGAGAGTAAAAAGAATGCAGCAAAATACAGGGAAATCCTGGTGGAAAACCTGATACAGCCTGTTAAAGAACTGCGACTTAGAAGAAGATTTGTTTTCCAGCAAAACAATGACCCCCAAATCTTAAAGCCAAATGACAGGAATGACAAGAAAAACAAAGTTAATGTCCTGGAGTGGCTAGGTCAGAGACCAGACCTCAATCCAATTGAGAATTTGTGGCTGGACTTGAAAAGAGCTGTTCACTCACAATCCCCATGCAATCTGACAGAGCTTGAGCAATTTTGTGAAGAAGAATGGGGAAAAATTGCAGTGTCCAGATGTGCAAAGCTGATGGAGTCCTATCTACACAGACTCAAGGCTGTAATTGCTACCAAAGGTGCATCTACTAAATACTGACTTGAAGGGGTGAACACTAAGGCAATCAATTATTTTGTCTTCAATATTTATAATAAATTTAGATCACTTTGTAGCGATCTGTTTTCACCTTGACAAGAAAGTTTTTTTCTTTATGATCAGTGTCAAAAAAGCCAAATTAAATTCACTGTTTTTCAATGTTGTAAAAGAATAAAACATGAAAACTTCCAAGGCGGGGGGGGGGGGGGTGAATACTTTTAATAGGCACTGTAATTAAAGACTTTTAGATAATCTTAGCCCATTAAACTGATTAAAATGATTTACATAACTAACACTTTCTCAATTTACACAGGACTGAAGATGAGCTAAACTTGTAATCCCTTTCCCCTTCTCAATATCAGATATTCATTGCTCTTTAATCTATTAATTGTCCCGGTTTTTATTTACCTGACAGTCTTTATCTCATTGACATTTATGGAGAAATTATTTTCTCAATTTCAGGTAACAACTAAGAATCTAAGTCCCTTAACTTGTAGATCCCCTGGAATCCTGCAACACTTTCTACACTGTATCTACCTCTAACCAGAATTCAGGTTTTGCTGTCACACTTGCTTCTGCCCTGGCTAAACCTGAAATGTACAGTATCTTCAGCAATGTTGCTACTTCCATTGTGTTGATCCATTATTTCAGTGTACTGCAACTCAACGTGGCAGAGTTCTACCATCTCAGTCTCCAAACACGACCTCATCATGTAAAGTTCAAAGTAATTTTTATTTTCAAACTATTATTCTGTCCTTAGTCTTTCCAAGTACCCACTTTTGATCACCTCAATAGTCCCTCTCCAGGACTACTTGTCCAGGAGTGAAATATCAAACCTCCTTGTTTGAGGAACCCTCAATTTGTCTTAGCTGTTTGTCCTGCACACTCCTTCTGAGATTGGGTTTGAGGTGATCCAAATATGACCAGGGAACAGCATTGCTGGTGAGCTGTTGGTTGTAGAGTGTGCTGCATTGTAATATGCAAGGAAATTGGAAATTGACCAGCTTCTGATTCAGCATTAGTGTAGTGTGCTCTACTCATGTAGTTTGTAGTACATTCCTTAGATTTTAGACAAACATTTCCACAAAGCCAATTGTAGCTGGTGGTACAGTGCAGATATAGCAATAGACAACAAAGATTTTGTTTCCTGAATAATTTGAGGTGTATCTTATGGATTTTGGGCTACTGATCACAAAAATCACCATGAAATTTCCCTACCAAACACCATTTTTTGAAATTGCCTATATTTGTTATTTCAATTTATAATTTGAATCAGAATAACTGATGCCAAAATTAAGGAACGTAATTTTGTTGGTCTACAAATCAAAGAGATCATCACTGATAGGCAATTGGAAGAACTTCTAGTGGGACTGGAGAAAATCGCATGGAAGGCATTCAAGGATGTTTTTGAAAATTTTCTTGGTAACTACAGAGCACCAAACTACATGCAGCTGGATGACAGCATGTTTTAAACATACAAAACCCTGAAGTGCAACACGTCACTAAAGGTTCATTCTCTGCATTCCCATGTGGACCTGCAAATATTTGCACTGTCAGTGATGATCATGGTGAAAGACACTGAGTATAAACAAAAATCATCAACATAACAGTTTTAGATCAGTTGAACTATGGCAAAGCATCAGCACCATTATGCAGTTAAACACATTACTGTATATTCAATAAAAGTTAATTTCTTGTTTCTCCAAATTCCTATGTGATACAAGTAGCCTGAAATTATTTTGAGGTTCAACTTCAAGCAGACTATCATAAACAAAAAAAAAAAATTCTGTAGAAGCAATGCTTTCAAAACAATTTGTTGTCCAGTGTCATATATATTAATCCATTCATTTTCAGGAGTGACTGAAACTATTCCACAACAAACTGTGGCCCATTCGTGCCCATGAATGTTTCTGCAAAATCCAAAAGGATCCTCATCCAGGGAAATGCAGACAATTCCCAAGGATGGAGAGGTATTGCTGCTCTTGACATCTTCTGGACAGACAATGGCAAGGCGCCCAATCTGCTGATCTATCCCAGGCCACCAGACAATGTTTAGAGTCAACACTTTCATTTTCACTACACCTGGATGACTGGCATAAGCTCCTCCAACACTTAAGCTTTCAACTTGAATGGTACACAACCCCCACATAAGGCAACCCTCATCAAGAACACCAGTAAAAATAGGGGAACTGGGATTTTTGCTACACATTCCAGGCATTTTGGGTGGCTATGCAGACCTGAGACAGTGTGGGATCTTTTCTGGTTTCCCTTTGGATCATCTCTGTTGTAACAGGGTGGCTTTCGATTTGCATTAGGGAGAATATGCCAAGAGGAGTGTCCTCATTTATAAATTTTCCAGGTATGTTTATTTTCTTTTCCAAGGGTAAACATGCCAATCCATCAGCATTCCCATGATTAGCTATCCACTTGAATTCAATTTTGTAATTGTGTTCTCCAAGAAACAGGGCCCATCTCTGCATTTGTGCTGCTGCTGTTGGTGGAACATCCTTCTGTGGATTGAAAATGGACTCTAGTGACTGATGATCAGTAATGAGGGTAAACTCTCTCCCTTACAGGTACTGGTTGAAATGTTTACATACCAAACCGGACTCAAGGCCTCTCTGTCAATCTGGGCCTACATTTTCTCTGCAGTGGTAAGGGAGTGTGATGCAAATGCTATGGGGCGTTCACTTCCATCATTCATAACGTCATATGACTGCGCCCTTATCATAAGGCAAGGCATTACAGAAAAGCTTCACTGGACGATGTAGATCATAATGTGTGAGTACAGTGTCTGCTGTCACCATTTCCTTTGGCTTTTGGTAAGCCACCTCACACTGCTTTGTCCACTGCCATTTCTTCCTGATCTGTAGAAATGAGTTCAAGGGATGGAGCACAAGAGCCAATGTTTGGCAGGAACCTGTTATAGCAATTGACAAATCCTAATAAGGACCATAACTGTGACATGTCCTATGACCTTGGGGCATCCATCGGTGCTTGAATTTTCTCAGCACACTTGTGTCATCCTTGTGCATCAAAGGTGTGACCATAGTAAATGATGCTTTGTTTAAAGAATTCACACTTGTTGCCTTGTGATTTTGGAAATGCACCTTGTCACCCTGACTGGTAACCATGATGTCATCCATAGCTTTCTGCCAGAGGGCAGGTGCAGGTGCCACTCCAAAAATAATCCTATTATAGTGGTAAAGCCCTTTGTGAGTGTTTACAGTGAGAAACATTTTGGACTCTTCTTCCATCTTCATCTGTTCATAGGCCTCAGCTCTCCACTTTGCAGAAGTGTTTCTCTCCAGAAAGGCCTGCAAAGATATCCTCTATCCTGGACAGAGGTTATGGATCTACTTTCAGTACTGGATTGATGGTGACCTTAATGTTACCACAGAACCTGACAAACCCCTCCATCTTGGCTTCTGGGACTACTGTGATTGCCCATGGGCTCCACTCGACTTTGGAAACAATTCCTTCGGCCTCCATGTGATCTAGCTCACTGGTTACTTTTTTTTTTAAAAACAGATGGCATAAGGAACTGAATGGGCTTTGTAAAAATTGGGTGTAGTATTTTCATTTAACAATGTTTTACCCTTGATATGTTTGGCTGCCATTCTCGAATTCTGCTGTTGCATCATCCAATACCTTTCTTAATTCTCCTTCAATTGACTCTATTGCAAGTGATGTGGCATGCAAGTAGTGGATGGATCTCCCGTCCAGTTGTAGATATCTCAAGCAATCATGGCCCCACAATGTCAGCCCTCCTGTTCTTAATTCTTACAAGCACAAAGTGGCTTGTTGGTTGTTATAGTTCAGTGTTACAAATGTCATTCCCACAGGAGTTATCTTGGCTCCAGTAAAGTTCTTAGTTGGATATCTGCAGGCTTCTATTCAGTATCTTTGAAATGTCATTCAAACTTACTTTGTGGAGTGACTGAAGCAGCTTAGCCAATGTCCAATTCCATTTTAATTGCTTGTCCCCTGTTAGTTTTCACATTGTAAATCTCAAAGCTACTCAGTCCTGTGTCACTCTCATCATTATCAGATATTTCATCAGCAACATGCAGATTAGTGCTCTTTTTGAAGCTGCAACTTGACTTTTTATCTCTTTCTCTTCTCTGTGCTGTCCATTTATTTTTGTCTGTCTGGCATGCTTTTTGTATGTGTCCTAATTTGTTGCATTTTCGGCAGGTTTTGCTTTTAAACCTGCATTGGTCTAATGTAGGTGAGTCCCTGCCAGAGGTGTAACATTTGATTCAGACATGCAGGCTTCTGTATACATGTTGCAATTTTGTTCATGCTCACCTTCTTTCCTGACTGCAAATCAATTATGTCTCTGTCTGTTGTTTCCATTGATACAACTATTTCAACTGCTCTTTAAAATGTGAGTTGCGCTTCAATTAGGAGCCATTTTTGAATGTCTTCTTGTAAGATTCCACAAACTAAGCTATTTCTCAGTGCATCATTAAGTCTATCACTGAATTGACAGTACTCAGACAATTTCTTCAGTTGAGTCACACAAGCTGAAATGGACCCTTCCTTTTGATTCAGCTTATGAAACCTAAAGTTTTCTGAAATCAACAATAGTTTTGGTTCTAAATGTTCCTGCATTATGTTCACAATATCAGCAAAGATCATTTCAGTTGGTTTGGTTGGAGTAGTTAAACTTCTAAGCAAACTGTATGCTTTTCTGCCCATTTCACTCAACAACACTGGCACTCATTTCTCAGACTATTTCATTTGCTTCAAAATACTGCTAAATTTGTTCAGTATATATCAAGTTATTTGTTGTACAATTGAACATTTCTATCTTTCTGACAAAGCCAGCCATTTCTGCTTTTATTATTGTAACCCTCTCACTGGGGCTCATATACAAACTCAGCTCGTTAGCTAACTTTGCTATCAGCCATGTGACTCTGTGGTCAGGTTACCTTTATTAAACAATATGCATCTAGGGTTAGTATGATTTGGACAAGAATGGTGTGATGTTCCAATTAAAGGAGCCTTGATTTGAACGAATGCTGTGTAAATACTGCCCATACAGTTATCAGTAGCCCAAAAATGACATCATACACCAACATAAAATTATAAAGAAAGTATATTTAACAAATTTTCTTCTTTAACAAACAGCTACAGAAAAAGAAGGGCCCATTACAGCTAAACCATTCCAATGTGCACCAAACATTGGAGCTCATACTGGGGAAGTCGGTGGTGTATATCCTTACTCACACACTGGACCCACAGTCTGCATGAAGGCACCCACCACATTCCAAACTCTCTTTGAAGACCATCTTGAATGAACTGGCTCCCTCAGGGGTATTGGCCCTGCCTCCTTAGAGCCATTCTTCTGCACAAAATACTTCTTGCAATGGGTACGCTCCTTCCAACAGCATTCTGTGACATCTTCCCTTGTGCCCCACCCCACAGCTCCTGCCAAAAGACCCCAAACCAAATTACTATTCTTCAGAAAACTCTTCCACAGCTCTCTGGAAGTCTTCTCTCACATCCCACAACCCTGATTGGCTGACAAATTGGACAACCTAGCTCCTTATCTTACCCAAAGCCAAAATACACTTTCCAGGATGGCAGACTGCTTTTACAGAAAACTGCTAATAAAAACTACTTCATAGCATAGCAGTAGAAATTTAACCAGGGCATCGAATTATTATTAACCAATAGTTCCTGCTTATGAACCCATGAATTCTGTCAGTTTTATGCCTTTTCTTTTATCTCGACCATCTCTTTCTTAATTCTTTAATAATAAGATAATGATAATAAATAAACAAATAAATAATACTGAGAACGTGAGTGTAGAGTCCTTTAAAACAAGTCCACAGGTTAGTTCAGCGTTATGATGATGGTAGAAAAGTAACAACTGCTTCTGAACCCACTGTTATGGGACCTTAGACTCCTTTACCTCTTTCCTGATGACAGCAGTGGGAAAAAACCATGGCCTGAATGGTGGGGGTCCTTGATAATGGATTGTGCTATCTTGTGGCAGTGCTCCTTATAGATGTACTCAGTGTGGGGAGTACCTGTGATGGACTGGGCAGTATCCGTCACTTTTTGTAGGCTTTTACATTCTTGGCCATTGATGTTTCCATATCAGGCCATGATGAACCACAGTATATTCTCCACTGTGCCTCCTATAGAAGAGTGTTTAAGTTTCAGATGACATGCCAAATCTGCACAAATGTCTAAGAGAGTAGAGCCACTGTTGTGCCTTCTTTGAAAAGGCACTTACATGCTGGTTTCAGGGCAGATATCACGATATTCTCCATATAACAATGTTGAAGTTGTATTTTCTTAGCCAAGTGTTCTCACTCTACCTAATCCATTGTTCAGAAATGATAGACACTGACACACAAAGCAGGCGTATACTGCTGATGGGAATAAATACATCACAGACTGGTGAACTGCTATCAAACAGGTGCCACACCAAAGATTATTATTTAAAGTAAAAAATCATGGGATTGGGGTTAATATTCTGGCATGGGTGGAGGATTGGCTTTCTAACAGAAAACAGAGAGTTGGGATAAATGGTTTATTCTCAGACTGGCAGTTGGTGACTAGTGGTGTTCTGCAGGGGTCGGTGTTGGGACCCCAACTCTTTACAATCTATATTAATGATTTGGAGAAAGAGACTAAGTGCTACGTATTGAAGTTTGCTGATGACACAATGGGAGGGAGTGTAATGAGTGCGGAGGACATTGAAACCCTGCAGGGGGACATAGATAGGCTGAGTGATTGGGCAGACATTTGGCAGATGAAATATAATACTGACAAGTGTGAGGTCTTGCACTTTGGCAGGAAAAATAATAGAGCAAGTTATTATCTAAATGGAGAGAAACTGGAAAGTGCTTCTGTGCAAAGGGATCTGGGGGTCCTGGTGCAGGAAACACAAAAAGTTAGTATGCAAGTGCAGCAGGTGGTCAAGAAGGCCAATGGAATGCTGGCTTTTATTGCTAGGGAGATGGAGTATAAGAACAGGGAGGTCTTACTGCAGTTGTACCGGGTATTGGTGAGACCACACCTGGAGTACTGCGTGCAGTTCTGGTGTCCATATTTAAGAAAGGACATACCGGCTCTCAAGGCAGTGCAGAGAAGGTTCACTAGGTTAGTTCTGGGGATGGGTGGTTTGATGTATGACGAGAGGTTGAGTAGATTGGGACTCTACTCATTGGAGTTCCGAAGAATGAGAGGCGATCTTATTGAAACATATAAGATTGTGAAGGGGCTTGATCGGGTGGATGCAGGGAGAATGTTCCCAATGATAGGTGAAACTAGGACTAGAGGGCATAATCTTAAAATAAGGGGATGCCGTTCCAGGACTGAGATGCGGAGAAATTTCTTCACTCAGAGGGTAGTGGGGCTGTGGAATTTACTGCCCCAGAGAGCTGTGGAAGCTACTACACTCAATAAATTCAAAACGGAGATAGACATTTTCCTGGATAAAAATGGCATTAGGGGATACGGTGTGCGAGCAGGTAAGTGGACATGAAGCTAGGTTTAGATCAGCCATGTGATCTCCTGGACCAGTTTTCGATAGCCTGGATGGGTTGGAGAGGAATTTTCCAGATTTTTTCTCCTCAATTGGCAACTCGGTTTTTTTTCCCCGGGTGATCACATGGGTTTGGGCGGGATGAATAATAAAATAAAATGGGTGGCATGGTGCCCTGTTGGTTGGCACTGTTGCCTTGTGGGATTCAGTGAAAACTAGAGTTAAGATTGGATCAGCCATGATCTTGTTGAATGGCGGAGCAGGCTTGAGGGGCCGATTGGCCTACTCCTGCTCCTATCTTTTATGTTCTTATAAAGGACCTTTTCAATGGTTGTGATTTCAAAGCGCACATTACTAGAGTCCCAGTCACAGAGTCACACAGCACTTTGGCCCAAATGGTGATGCCCCATCCAAGACATTTCCATTTGTCAGTGTTTGACCCATAAACTCCTAACATTATACAGTTTCTTTAACCTTCACAGATGCTGATTAGAGGTTCAACATTCTGAACTCCCTGGCACCCCCTCCCCCCACTACAAGATGATCAGGTGAACACTATTGCCTGGTGTACACAGAGCTGGCCAATGGTTCCATCAGAGATCCCGAGGTCCTCAACCATGACTGCTGGCCATTTCCTCCAGAGTGTAACGAGATTCAGATTTATTTATCACATGTATGTTGAACCGTATAGTGAAATTTGTCATTTGTGTTAACCAACACACCCAAGAAATAACTGGTGGCAGACTGCAAGTGTTGCCACACGTTCCAGCTCAACTAGCATGTCCACAATGCTCATCAGAACAACTGAGAACAGTAGTCACAAGGTCCCAGAAAAAGCAGGGAAGTCAGTGTCCATGGTATACTTAACACTGTATTCCTTTGCTTTATGTCACAGCAATGCATCTCCCAGATCCACTGAGCTTTCCCCACTTAAAACTAACCCCGATGTGCGATGAGACATACTAGACAGCTGCCAATTCAAACGTGTGCATGCTGCTTACTGGCTCGAGCGAGGCATGTCATCGGGGAACAGCTGCAGGTGGCACAGCACATCACAACCAGCATTTAAGCCCAGGAGGAAGCATTTCAAGAAATAACTTTACATTGGCCCTTAAGCAACAAAGCCCTCAGGCTAGTGATGGCTCGCCTTCAGATCTGCATGCGGAAAACAGTCTTTGTATCAGCCAGTGCAGCATCCAAGAGGCTCTCACAACAACCAGTATCTTTTCCCTCTGGGTCTGAGAGGCATGTGTGTTATTCCTCCAGTAGCCATAAAGATATAAGACATAGCAGCAGAACTGGGCCATTTGGCCCATAGAGTCTGCTCTGCCATTCCGTCATGGCTAACTTATTAACCCTCTCAATCCCATTCTCCCTCGTTCTCCCCATAACCTTTAGTACCCTTACTAACCAAAAGGGTATCACCCTCCACATTAAATACACCCAATGACATGCCTCCACAGCCTTCTGAAGCAATGAGTTCCACTGAGTCATCACCTCTGGTGAAACCCTCTTCATCTCTGTTCTAAAGGGATGCCTTGTAGTCTGAGGCTGTGGCTTCTAGACTCCCCCACTATAGGAAACACCCTCTCCACATCAACCCCATCTAGGCCTTTCCACATTAGATCAGTTTCAATTAGATCTCTCCGCCTCCCCCCATTCTTCTAAACTCCAGCAAGTACAAGCCCAGAGCCATCAAACACACCTCATATGATAACCCTTTCATTTCCAGGATCATTCTCATGAACCTCCTCTGGACCCTCTCAACTGGTAGCACGTCCTTTCTTAGGTAAGGGGCCCAAAACTGCTCACAATACTCCAGTGACGCCATCCCAGGAATGGTCAAGAAACTGAAGAAAGAGTGGTCAGAAAACTGGAGAAGCTGTAAAGTCATTCTCTTAGGATTTCTCAGAATTCTTACGATCAGGACATCACCCTGGATCTCAGCAATATTTCAGTGATCCCCAGCACTGCCTGAAGGCAGCAGTATTTCAATGATCTCCAAACAATTCTGCCGCCACCACTCACCCCAACCCCACAAGTATTAATTTTGTTTTTAATACTGGAAGCAAGTGATGAGCTTTTATTTTATCTGCTCCACAGTAAGCTGTAGATAAAAAAAAAAGTACATCAGACAGCTGTTGCCAATTAAAAGACTGAAAGACCAACTAATAACTGCATAGAGAATGAACTTACAATCAAGTACAATGCATAACAAATATAATATTTTAATTTTAGCTTTAAGTATTAATAGATTCTAATGCACAACTCTTACCCATTTCTTACAGCAGACACTGTCAGGCTAGTCTAGCTGATATTACAAATCTTCTAAATAGTATTAAATTAAGCATCAAACTTCTTCTGGAATTGAAATTCATGTAAGTTGTAGGCATGTTGTATTGGTGTTGGCAAAAGCATGGCAACGTTTGGGGTTGGCCCAACGCATTCTCAATGAAAACAATACTTTTCACAATATGTTTTGACGTACTTGTGACAAATAAAGCTGTTTTTTTTCCAAAAGTGATACTGAAAGTTTAAAATGCTATCATGACCCAGTTGGTCAGTGATCATCTGTGGAGCTAACTGATTTGCTATTTGAACACTTTATCAGAACGTTATAGATGGGAAAACATTCAAATAGGAACAAGGCTAGAGGAATGGAAGGCAAAAAGTTAGGAGGAAACTTTCAGGTCTGCACAAGTAGGTATTTCCCAGCCTCCAACCAGATAAACAGGAGTCACCTGTCACTCATTTCCAACTCATCACCTGCAGACTATTTAAACCCAGATCTCATCCACAATCCTTGTTCATTCATTCTACCAACCAGCCTCAATCAGTTGTTTCTACCCTTCAGTTACTTTGATGCCTTAACATGTTAAGTATCCATTCTCTCTTGTTTTGAGGCCCCTCGAGGCTTGGTATTTTGAAATCTATTATTAAAGTGATTGCTCACTGCTAAATCATCTCTGCTTCTCTGCATTTAGATCAAGCATCCCCTGCATTTCCAGACAGGATGAATGAGCTCAAAGTTTGTTCACCTAAAGTAAGTTGTCCACCGACATGAATATACAATCCAGTAGCAGCAGAAATCCATTAACCATCTGCTGGCTACTCTCAACCTCACTGAGGAGAACCCAAGTGCAGGACACCAGCACGTCGACTGAGTTGGGGATGCTGGCGTAGACGTGAACGTAGAACAGCAAACCGGAGGAATCTCGACAAGGAGACAGGATTTACAGAGACCATCTTGAAACTGGAGCTGAACTTAGAACTAACAGTTCTAATCAGACAAGGGAATGAAGTATCACATGAGAATAGACCAACAAACTAGCAACCTGTGATAGTGACACCATCCTACTTATTTCACAGTCTCTGATGAAAACCAGGTGTACTGTAATTAAGTAAACTAGCACCAATTGGAAATCTAATGACTGAAATTAGGGCATAATCAGGGAGAAAGAGGCATTAAAGGGGAACAGCCAACTGGAACCATGACAATACTCCTCCCTCAACGGGAGCCTCCAGGCGACCCCACCAGGCTTGTCTGGATAGTCCCGATGGAAATCCCGGATGAGAGAAGGGTCCAGGATGAAGGAGTGGGGAATCCAGGAATGTTCTTCCAGGCCATACCCCTCCCAGCCGACCAGGTACTGGAGACCCCTGCCCCGAAGGCAGACATCCAATAACCGCCGGATAGTGTATGCCAGATGGTCGTTGATGATCCGGGGGGGTGGATGGGGTTCGGTTGGAGGCCACAAGGGGCTGACAGAAACCAGTTTTAGCCGGGAGACGTGAAATGTAGGATGGATCTTCATAGACGTAGGTAGTTTGAGCCGGATTGCTGTGGGATTGATAATGCTCTCAATCTCAAAAGGTCCCAGGAAGCGGGGGGGGGGGGGGTACAAGCTTCTTAGGCTTGTTCTTGAGAGGAATGTCTCTGGATGAGAGCCACGCCATCTGCCCAGGTCAATACTCGGGAGCAGGGGTACAATGGAGGTCGGCAATTTTTCGGTTACGGTTGGCTGAGCGAAGCAGGGCTGAGCGTGTGTCTTCCCAGATTTTTCGGCACCTGTGTATATGGGCCTTGACAGCACCACAATCTCCTCTTCCTGGGCAGGAAACAGCGATGGTTCTTAACCAAGAGAGCTTTCAAAAGGAGATTTTCCGGTAGCGGTGCTGATCAGAGAGTTCTGGGCGTATTCTACCCATGCGAGATGGTTGCTTCAAGTAGACGGGTTGTGGGCTGTTATACAACATAACGCCGCCTCCAATTCCTGGCTGACCCACTCCGTTTGCCCGTTCATCTGTGGGTGAAACCCAGACAACAGGCTATCTGAGGCAACAAGGGCTCAACAAAAAGATCTCTAAACTTGCAAAATGAGTGGAGGTCCCCAGTCGGAAACAATTTCTGAAGGGATTCCATGAAGTCGGAAAACGTGGGTGACGAGATCTGCGGTCTCCTGCGTGGATGGTAGGTTAGGGAGGGCTACAAAATGCACCAACTGGAGAAACGGTCCACCACAGTGAGTACAGCAGTGTTTTCATGTGAAGGGGGTAGACCAGTGTCGGAATCTAGAGCGATATGTGACCGAGGACGACCAGGGACAGGTAGGGGACAAAGTAATCCTGCAGGTGGCCGATGGGAGGCTTTTCCCACAGGCGCAGACGGAACATGCAGAGAGATAGGAACGGGTGTCAGCATCCACGGAGGGGCACCAGAAATGTCTGTTCAGGAGGGTCAGTATCCGATCGATTCCGGGATGGCAGGTGAAACAAGAAGTGTGCCCCCACTAGAGAACCTGCGACCGAACAGAATCAGATACAAAGAGGCGATTGGGAGGTCCGGTGCCTGGGTTGGGTTGCGTCCTTTAGGCCTCTTTGACTCTGGACTCGATCTCCCAGGTGAGGGCAGCCACTGCACAGGATGGTGGAAGAATGGTCTCGGGGTTGGGAAGGTCCTCCTCGGAAACGTATAGATGAGAGAGAGCATTGGGCTTCCTGTTCTTGGACCCCAGACGATAGGTGAGGGTCAAACCTGAACTGGCCAAAAAAGAATGGCCAATGGGCCTGGCGGGAATTCAGGCGTTTGGCGGTCTGGATGTAGTCAAGGTTTTTATGGTCTGTCCGGATAATGAACAGGTGTTTCACCCCCTCCAACCAGTACCTCCATTCTTGCTACACCAGTTTGACCACCAGTAGCTCCCAGTTCCCCTCATCATAATTTCGTTCAGCGGGAGACAGTTGGTGAGAGAAGAAGGCACAGGGATGTAGTTTCTGATCCGAGCCCGAACATTGGGGCAGTACCACTTCCACCCCAGAGTTGGAGGTGTCAACCTCCACAATGAATTGACAGGAGGGGTCCGGTTGAATCAGAACGGGGGCAGGCGTGAAACGCCTCTTCAGTTTGGCGAATGCTGAGTCAGCCTTGGAGTTCCAAAGGAAAGGTGTGGTAGGGGAGCCGCCACCCGACTGTAGTTTCTGATGAACCGGCGATAGAAGTTTGCAAACCCCAGGAACCATTGGAGTTGCTTGCGGTCCGTGGGTTTGGGCCACTCTACCACATCCCAGATCTTTGCGGGATCAGCTCTCACCGGTCCACTGTCGATGATATACACTAGGAAGCTGACCAAGGGGACGTGGAATTCGCATTTCTCTGCTTTTATGAGTAATTTATTCTCCCCCAGCCTCTGCAGGACTTGATGGACATGATGAACGTGTTGCTGGGGACTGCTGGAAAAGAGTAGGATGTCATCCAGGTAGACAAACAAAGCGACTAATGAAGCCTCTTAGTACATCATTAATCAAGGCTTGAAAAACTGTAGGGACATTGGTGAGGCCAAAAGGCATGACCAAGTACTCAAAGTGGCCTAAAGGGGTATTGAATGCCGTCTTCCACTCGTCCCCCTCCCTTATTCGGACCAAATGGTAGGTGCTTCATAGGTCCAACTTCGAGAAGGTGGTGGCTCGAACGCAGAGCTTATAAGAGGCAGTGGGTAGTTGTTCTTTATGGTTATATGATTTAGGCCTCGGTAGTCGATGCAGGGACGTAGAGAACCATCCTTCTTCCCCACAAAGAAGAACCCTGCACCCACCAGGGAGGATGAGGTTTGAATAATGCCCCCCGCGAGAGATTCACTGATGTAACCCTCCATTGCTTCCCTCTCTGGCCAGGACACGTTATACAGCCAACTGGTAGGGAGACGCTCTGAGGAGAATGTCGATAGCACAATCGTATGGTCAGTATGGAGGCAGGGAAAGGGCGCATTGTTTAATAAGCACTTGTCCCAGGTCGTGGTACTCCGCTGGGACCCTGGACAAGTCGGTGGGGGGGGGGGGGGGCGGTGGTTTCAACGGCAGATGAGGTTGTGGTGGTTCTTACAGGGGAAAGGGCCGACTGTAGACAATTGGAGTGACAAAATGGACTCCAGCTGGCTATCTTCCCAGTGGACCAATCAATGGAAGGATTATGGTGGCTTAACCAGGGGTACCCAAGTACTATAGGAGCTTGGGGAGAGGAAATTAGGTTAAATTGTACCTGTTCCCGATGGTTCCCAGAGAGAACCACAGACAGTGGTGGTTTACTGTGAGTGACACAGGCCAGAAGTCTTCCGTCCAGTGCCCGGGCTTCCAGAGGGGTACTCAACGGCTCCCGAGGAATTCCGGCCTAGGAAGCTATGTTTTCATCCAACAGATTCCCCTCAGCACAGGAGTCTATCAAGGCAGACAAGGACAGGGGCTGTTGGTTGTAGCTTACAGTAGCTTGGATCTGCATCCAGGTTTGGGAGACAGAAGGGCATGTTGTCTGATTCACCGGAACCTCCTTTCTACTGGTGAGCCCTCCCTTTTGTCAGAAGGGAACAGGTAGCACGGAAATGGCCAGAATGACCGCAATAGAAACAATCCCCGGCTCTGAATCTCCAGAGTCGCTCTGTGGGAGAAAGACAGATCCGTCCCAGCTGAGTTAGGTTCCTCTCCCAGAGTGGTGGGAACAGCCGGGCCGGGTTCTATTCTAGGAACAGGGGGAGAAGAGAGGTCAGGGCTGGGAGTAGATGGTAAAGCGTCCCATGGGGTGGCCAAAGGAGTAGGACAACCGGTTCTCATTCTCTGACGTTCTCGGAGTCGGTTGTCCAGCCTGGTGGCTAGAGAGATCACTGAATCCAGGCTGTTAGTGTCATCCCTAGCCGCCAACTCGTCCTTTACCTTGTCACAGAGGCCTGGCCGAAATACTTACTGACGTACCTCGTCATTCCAGCCCAAGTCAGCCGCTAGCATCCGGAACTCCACGGAGTATTCGGCAACACTGCGTGAGCCCTGACATAGGGCAAGTAGATGCTTAGCGGCATCTTTACCACGGACGGGATGATCAAAAATCTTCCGTATTTCTGAGATGAAGATGGGGAAGGAAGAGTAGGTCTCTGGCTGATTATCTCAAATCATAATGGCCTATGCTAAGGCATTTCCTCGCAACAACCCCATAATGTAAGCTATTTTTGATCTGTCCGTGGTATACGCGGATGGCTGCTGCTCAAACACCAAGGAGCATTGCAGTAGAATAGCCCGGCACTTCCCCAGATCTCCAGCATAGGGTTCCAGTTCAGGTACACACGGCTCTCTTAACTGACTTGTTGACACATCGGGCATCGTCACTATAGGCTGTCTGGGTTGGTCAGACAGAGTTCCCGGAGTCGACGGGGTAAGATGGGTGGATACTCGGTCGACCTGTTCACTGACCTTTCTTACGTAAACTGACAGGGAACGGAGGTTCTCCATGACATCCCGGAGCAGCTGATCATGCAAGCCTAGTAGGGAGCCCTGGCTGGTAAGGGCTTGTCACAGGGGATTCATGTCCGCTGGGTTCATTAGGGCCAGTTTGTTCTGTTGCATGGGGCGACTGAGGAGAACCCAGGTGCAGGACACCGGCACATCGACTGAGTTGGGGATGCTGGCACAGACATGAACGTAGAACAGCAAACCGGAGGAATCTTGACAAGGAGACGGGATTTACAGAGACCATCTTGAAAATGGAGCTGAACTTAGAACCGACGGTTCTAATCGGACAAGGGAACGAAGTATCACACGAGAATAGACCAACAAACTGGCAACCTGTGATAGTGACGCCATCCTACTTATTTCACAGTCTCTGATGAAAACCAGGTGTACTGTAATTAAGTAAACTAGCAGCAGTTGGAAATCTAACGACTGAAATTAGGACATAATCAGGGAGAAAGGAGCGTTAAAGGGGAATGGCCAACCGGAACCATGACACATCCAACTCTCTATCTTAAAACGTCAATCCTGCGCCAATCAACTTCCTCCCTCAGAGTACCGGATGCCTGTGCCCAAGTTCTTCAACAGATCCCCAGCCTGATGCCACAACTTCATGTCCCAATGTCCCTTGTACTTTGAGTTGCAGCTATCTCTATTCTACAGACTGAGTCAAGATTGCTTTCATCATCTCTCTCTTAACTGGACGAGGTCTAGCCTGAGCCGCCACTAAGACAATTAAGTCACCATTTGCAATAAATATGAGGAATTCACCAATGAGATGCACGAGATCTTTGACCATCTGGGAAGTGGAAGGGAGGCAGTGGATTAGATACTTCAGCTGCATCAAGGCTCACAGTCAGTACAGGATTGCACTGTGGAATTCAGTACCCTTGTGGCAGAGTGTACCTGGAATGCATAAGTGCTGCTGGCCCATTGCCTTCAAAGACTCTTGGAGCATGAAAGCTGACCTGTCTACCAGGGAAAGTCTCATCTCTCTGGCCCTCTGTATTTACAAGCACCAAACCCCCCAGATCATCAGCCAGAACTTCAGTTCCGTTCCAGAATCAACTCAGGCTGCAGGACCCTCATCAGCGACCCTTCCAGAATCCATCCACTGAGGGAGAGCTATCGTGCTTCTTAGGCTTCTCCAACTTCTACCATTGTTTCATCAGAAACTACAGCGAAATCATCACTCAGCTCACCTTCCTCAGCAATTTACCTACCTCATGGATAACTTGGCCTGCTGTCTCAAGAGACTCTTCAGGACTGCTACCGTTCCCTATCATCCAATCCCCTTCGGACTTTTGTGGTGGAGGCGGACATATTTGACGTGGCACCAGAACCATCCGCCCCCTTTGAGGACCAGATGGGAAGACACACCCTTGTGCCTTCTTACTCACGCAAGTTCAACATCTACACAGTGCTGTTATGGAATAGGAGACGGAGCTACTTGCTACTAAATGGGCCTTGGAGGAAGGAAGACATTGGCTGATGGGAAACATTGAGCCCTTCCTGATCTGGACTGATCACCAAAACTTTATATCCATTCAGCAGACTCACCAACTCAACCCACATCGGACTCGCTGGACCCTCTTCTTCAAGTAATTCAATTTCAGCGTTTCCCACTGATCCGTTCCCCAAGAACACTAAGGCAGACACACTGTCACAACAGTTTCACCGAACTGAAATGGTGATCAACCCTCAGCCCATCATTCCATCCAAGGAGATCCCCTCCTCAATTGTCTAGGGTCTCGAAAACTAAATCCGCCAGGCCCAGCATGCTCCAGCTGACATATTTGATAACCACGGGTACATTGCGGCAGCCATGCATTCTGAGGCATTCCAGTGGGCCCACTCCTCAGCCCTCTCCGGCCCTCCAGCCACACAAATGATCCTGAACTTGCTGCGATGCTGGGTCTGGTGGGCCACCATGATTGCAGATGTACTTTCAGTTCTTCCGTCAGCTGCTGAGACGGCAGATCTGGTTCTCTTACATGTAGTTCGCCACCAAGGTTTCCCTCAGGACATTGTGTCGGACCGGAGCCCACAATTTGTCTCCCACTTCTGGCGAGCCTTCTGTTCCCTCCTCTGCCCCTCCGTGAGTTTGTCCTCTGGCTATCGTCTGTAGACCAATGGTCAGTCAGAAAGTGGAGTAGTTTCTGTGATCTTCGCTGCCTCTAACTCTTCCACATGGAAGAAGTATTTGCTCCAGGCTAAGCAATCTACATACCTGCTCTGCCATGAGTATTTCACCCTTCGGAGTGCTTCATCGCTACCAACCCCTGTTGTTGCCCACACATGAGCTAATGATGGAGGTCACTACTGCCAGGGTCCTGGCTCGTCTTTACCAAAGTGCTTGGAAGAGGGCATGGAAGGCCATCCTAGGTGCCAACCACTGGTGGCACCCACCTAAACTACTCCAGCCTGGGGACCATGTCTGGCTGTCCACCAGAGATTTGCCCTTGCACACTGACTCCCACAAGCTCTTGCCCCTGTTCAGCAGTCCCTTCAAGATCATCCACCACATCTATCCAGTTTCTTCCCATCTCCATATGCCATCATTCCTCAGGGTCACACCTACATTCCATGTGTCCTGCCTCAAGCCCATTGTCCATGGACCATGCAACCCACCTGAGCCTGCCCTTCCAAAACCACGATGGTGAAAGGTAGTCTAGTGTTCACAGTTTGCAATTGATGGATTTACATCACTGTGGATGTGGCTTGCTGTACTTGTTAGACTAGGAAGAGTATGACCCAGAGGAGAGGTCTTGGTTCCTATCCAGTTTCCTGTTGGATCATTGAGGAGTTCCACTGGATCCATCTAGATCATCCTGAGCCATTAAGTGCCGGCCATAGGGGAGTCCTATCAGGCCTGCACAAGCAAGCTCTTCCTAGTCTCCACCTAGGTAACAGGAGTCACCTGCCTTTTGCTTCCAACTCATCACCTGCAGCCTATTTAAACCCAGCTCTCCATAACCTTGTTCACTCATTTGAACTAGCCAGCCTCAACCAGTTGCTCCTAGCCTTCAGTTATCTTGGTGCCTTGTCATGCTAAGTGTCAATTCGCTCTTGTTTTGTAGCCCCCGTGGCTTATTATTTTGCAGTTTATTATTAAAATTTTTGCTCACCGAATAAATTGCCTCCACTGCCCTGCATTTGGGTCAAGCTTCCTCTACATTTCCTGACAGAATCAATATGCAACAATACTCAGAATAACAAATGAATGCAGATAATGGCAGGGTAAAGTGCACTGAAGACAGTTATACAGTAGAGGTGATGTTAGGTTATTTCCTCACATTGACAGAGGAAGAGGTCATTTAGCTCATCATGGTTTCCTAAAGAATAAACCTGTTCATCTCATTTTCCTGTAACTTAATCTCTCTTATATGTCTGTTAGCTAGCTCCATGTTTGATCTAAAATATTAACTCTGTTCCTCTCTCCAAAGTTGCTGCCTGACCAACTAAGTAATTCCAACATTTTATAAAGTAACGCATACAAAGAATGCTAGAGGAACTCAGCAAGTCAAGCAGCATCCACGGAGAAGAAAAAGTTATAATCTTGAGCTGAGACCCTTCATTTGGTCCTGAATCCATTGTTCAGCATTCTTTTTTTGTTTGTGTGTTATTCCAGATTTCCAGCATCTACAGAATATCATGTATTTATGATTTCCAGCATTTTCTAAGTTTTGTTTCAGGTTCCCAGTGTCTGCAGTTTTTTTTTCTTCTACCACATTGAGTTTTGGAAATATATATCACAACCTGCCAGTAACCTTGGTAGAAAGCACAAGTGTCAGAGGAGAGACAAAGATTTCTCTTTTAAGTTCTGCAAGTTATGATTTGCATTGTCTAAAAGGGCTCTAAAAGTGAATTTAACAGTAAATTTCAAAACAGAGTTGGATCAATACTTGATGGTGAAAATTTATAGGATCCTGGAAAAAGGAAGGAGGAGTGAGTTTTCAAAAGCAAAATGGGCTTAATGTGTTGATCCATGATCCTCATTCACGTATAAGAAACAATGTGGAAAAACAACCTACCTATGTGTGTGTAATATACAAACCACCAGAGAATTATGACTCTTGTCCCAAATGTAACACAAGTCCTTAACACATAACCTCTCAATACCCCCCAAATAATGTGTCTTAGCCCTTAAGAGCCCAGAAATGTTTCCACCTGCAGCCAATCATATGTTGAGGTTGTCCCCACAGCATGAGTCAACTTCCACGAAGGAGATGAATATTCAGTGATGCTTTTAGATTAGATAAGAAGCAAGCTCAATAGCTTCAGAGGCCCTTTGCAAACTGGCTCTTACCATCTAGGGTTTTGCTTATTTAATAACTCAGTATGTGATAAATTCTGCATGCAGTTTATGGCAGCGATTTATAGATGTTACAGCTGTCCTGCTTGTTAGTGCCTTGAGTGCTCTGAAAGGCCCAGTTCAGCAAAGCACTTTCTAATTTGGGTCCCTCCAACAGTGACATGCTTCTGCACTCTTGGAAATGGTCCTCTGAGGAAGATAAAATGGAAATAAAAACAGACGGCAGTGTCCCAGCAATAATTCTGCAAACTCAAACTTCGCTGGAGCACTGGTTCTGACAGCAGGTTAACTTATTTGGGAAAAAAAGTCCATTCCATGTGTACAAATGCCATTTATTCCACTGTTCCCAATTGCTTGTCTTAATTTTTTGAGAGCCTAAGACAATTGCACCACAAGCTCTTTAGCTTATATCTGAAGGCAATTTGTGATATGATTTCAATTTTGTAATGTACTTAATATTTCAGTAATAGTTGAATAATTTTGTAAATATATTTGATTAATCATTCTTTGTTGTTTACATTATGCATTGTGGGTTATATGTAAAAGTATGTGAATGGCACACATCATTACGCCACCATGTTGTATGTGCACATCTCACTAAAATGTAAAGCGAAGATAAGACACGTATCTCCTGGTGCCATATTTTTCTTTCAATTAGTTTTATGTATTGGAGTACCAAAACCCAACAGTGTCAATGAAGAAGTTTTAAATAAACCTGAGATGACTACCTACCTGATGAAGTGCAGAGAGATTTTAGAGGTTTTAAAAAGCGCAGTGTGCTTTCTTCGCAAAAGGAGAAGACAGTTGAGTATTTTTTTTTTAAAGGCAGAAATTGGACGAATTCATGAATTCCTAAACCCCGAGTACTGGGTGATAATAATAAATAAAGAAAGAAAGAAAGAAAGAAAGAAAGTTGAAATGGCTGGCTACATTGGAAAGATAGATGCATTTGATTGCACAACAGATAACTGGATATTGTACACTGAGCGAATTGAGCTGTACATTGAAGTAAATGACGTAGCTAATGAAAAGCAAGTTTTGATGAGTGCATTGGGCAAAAAGGCATACAATTTGCTTAGAACTTTGACTACTCCAAACACACCAGCCGAAATGAGCATTGCTGATATCAGGCAAGTAATGCAGGAACATTTAGAACCAAACCATTGTTGATTGTAGAACAATTTAGGTTACGTACTCAGAATCAAAAGCAAGGAGCATCCATGTTAGCAGATATTGTTGGATTGAATCAACATCCACTGATCTCTCTGGGCATCGTCAGTTCTGTGATGTGCTTAATGATGCTTTGAGGGATCGTTGGGTTTATGGAATCTTACAAGAAAGCATTCAAAAATGGCTCCTAGTTGAGGCACAGTTCACATTTAAAGGAATAGCTGAAGTTGTGCCTATGGAGACAGCAGACAGAGACCCAATTGAGTCACAGTCAGGAATGAAACTGAGTGTGAACAAAATTGCAACGTCTAAACAGAAACCAGCCTGGCCGAACAGGTTGTGTCACCATTGTGGCAAGGGCTCAGCTCGACCAGACCAATGCAAATGTAAAAGTGAAGCTTACAGAAAATGCAACAATTTAGGACACATGCAAAGAGCATGTTGGGCAGACAAAAATAAATGGACTGCATAGGAAAACAAAAAGGTGAAAAGTCAAGATGCAGTTTCAAAAAGAACACTAATCAGTATATTGTTGCTGAAAAATCTGATGATGAGACACAGGACTGCACTGTGTAACTTTAAGATCTACAATGTGAAAATTTACAATAGACAAGCAATATGACTTACACCAGAAGCAAACAGCAAATTAATTAAAATAGAATTGGGACTGGCTCCAGTCATTCCACAAAACAAATCTGAATGGCATTTCAAAGATACCAAACTGAAGCCTGCAGATATCCAACTAAGAACTTGTACTGGAGAAAAGATAGCTCCAATGGGAATGACATTTGTAACAGTGAAATACAACAACCAACAAGCCACATTGAGCTTGTATGTGGTAAAAACAGGAGGACCAGCATTGTGGGGGTGTGATTGGCTGAGACAACTACAACTTGATCGGTGATCCATCCACAATTTGCATGCCACATCCACTGCAATAGAGTCAACTGAAAGAGAATTAAGCAAGGTACTGAATGATGCTACAGCAGAGTTCAAGGATGATATTGGAAAACTCACATCCAAGTTTTACAAAGCCTGTTCAGTTCTCCTTTATGATCAAGTAGCCAGTGAGCTAGATGACATAGAGGCTGAATAAATTTGTTCCAAGGCTGAGTGGAGCCCATCAGCAACACCAGTGGTCCCCGTAGCCAAGAAGAATGGGTTTGTCAGGATTGGTGGTGATTTTAAGGTCACCATCAACTCAATACTGAAAGTAGATCAATACCCTTTGCCCAGAACAGAGGATATCTTTTCAAACCTTTCTGGAGGAAACCGTTTCAGCAAAGTGGACTTAGCTGAGGATTACCTACAGATGGAAATGGAAGAAGAGTCCAAAGGGCTTTATTGCTATAAAAGGCTTATTTTGGAGTAGCTTCTGCACCTGCACTCAGGCACTCAGGGTTACCTGGATGACATCATTGTTATTAGTAAGGATGACAAGGGACATCTCCAAAATCCCAAAACACTGTTAAAATTATTAGAGCTCAATGTAACATGTGAATTCTTTAAACCAAGTATCACTTACTGTGGTCACACCATTAATATGCAAATTACACAAAAGTGCTGAGAAAATTCAAGCGATGCTGGATGCACCAAGGCTAAAGGACGTGTCACAGTTGCAGTACTTTTTGGGAGTTATCAATTACTATAAGAAGTTTCTGCCAAACCTGGCTACTGTGCTCCACCCCTTGAACTCATTACTATGGGATGGGGAGAAATGGCAATAGACAAAGCAGTGTGAGGTGCATTTCAAATAGACAAAGGAAATGGTGATGTCAGACACTGTACCCACACAGTATAATCCACACCATTCAGTGAAGCTTGTCTGTGACTTATGGTATAGGTGTTCTCATCTTATGAGTGATGGAAGTGAATGCCCCATAGCTTTTGCATCACATTCCCTTTCCGTTGCAGAGAAAAATTACACACAGATTGACTGGAAGGCTTTGAGTCTGGTTTGGGGTATAAACATTTCAACTAGAACCTGTATGGGAGAGAGTTTACCCTCATTACTGATTGTCAACCACTGGAGTCCATTCTCAATCCACATAAGGGTGCTCCACTAGCAGTAGCAGCACAAATGCAGGAAGTGAGCTTTGTTTCTTGGAGAACACAATTACACAGTTAAATTCAAGATGAAAGCTAATCATTGAAATGTTGATGGATTGTCCTGTTTACCCTTGGCGAAAAAAAAGCTGAAAATTTTACAAAAAAGGACATTCCTCTCGGTGTATCCTTCCTAATGCAAATCAAAAGTCTCCCTATTACAGAAGCAACGATCCAAAGTCAAAACCAAAAAAGACCCCATACTCTCTCAGGTCTATATGGCAACCCAAATGGCTAGAATGTGCAGCAGAAATCCCAGTTCCTCCATTTTTACCCGTGCCAGGATGAACTTGCCCTTGAGGGAGATTGCCTTATGTGGGGGTTGAGCGTTGTACAATCCAAACTGTATGCTAAAGTGATGGAGGAGCCACATGCTGGTCATCTAGGCATAGTCAAAATGAAAGCACTGGCTCAAAGCTTTGTCTGGTGGCCTGGGAGAGATCAGCAGATCAAGCAGATCATCATGCACTTACCGTTTATGTTTTGGATGCCAACCCATCCAGAAGAAAGACGTCCAGAGCTACTAGAACCAGTTCCTGCAGTCCCAGAGACAACTCCTACCGCCACCACTGAAGAGGCCCCAGAACCTAAGTTTGTTTCACAGCCACAAGTCTCACCTGTCAAGCAGAGTGAACACCATGAGTCAGAAAAGACATTATCCCAGAAAAGTAAGAAATCCTGCACAGTGATTAAATCTTTAGGTCTGAATGAGACATTTTAACATTTACTATGCTGTGGATGCATTTACAGCAGTTGTATTGCATAACATACTGTGTACATATGTAGATAGATAGATAGATAGATAGATAGATAGATAGATAGATAGATAGATAGATAGATAGAGATATATAGATAGATTGATAGATAGAGATATATAGATGATTAGAGAGCAATACATTACATCTTTGATTTGAGTTGCATTCTATAATGAGTTGGAGTTTAGAGCTAAGCTGGTAGGATCATTATGCAATTAATATTTCAGTAATATTTGAGTAATTTTGTAAATATATTGTTTGATTAAGCACTCTTTGTTGTTTACATAATGCATTGCAGTTCATATGTAGAAGTATGTGAATGGTATACGTCATCATGCCATCATGTCTTAAGCGCACCTCGCTAAAAGTGAAAACAAAGCTAAAATACTCATCTCCCGGCTCCGTATTTTTCTTTTTATTATTTTACATTAGCAGTTATAAGACATAACAGTTTTCCGTACTACAGAATCATCACTATTGAGGCAACTCCTCTTCTTGTTGCTTAAATACTGAGATTAACTGAAAGCAAGATCACCCTGAAAATCTAGCAACCTCTTTTTTTTCCAACCCTGAACTATTCACATACTTCTATTCCAACTGTGTGCTGAGCCAGGTTGTCAAGACAACCTTTTATCTGAAGATGTCACATCCATCCAATCCTTTCAACTTAGTTTGCTAATAACCATTAGCATCGTACTTTTAGGAATCAATTTCCTGGTCGGTCTTTATGATTCCGACAATGTTTGCAAGCTGCTGCATTTCAAATGCAAGTCACAAGTTATTTGACCCTGATCCTATCAGCTAGCTGATCCACTCTGAGATAATAATTTACTGCAGTGACCATGACTTCAGACCTGTGGTGTTTTTGAAGATGCATCACCAAAGTCATACAAATATTTATTATAAAAAAGTAGAGGAAGTGAAGAACCATGTGAACAATGGGACATACATGTAATCAATATATTGTGTCATTTAATCAGTTGATTCTAATAGCAAGTTCAGCAATATGAAAACCTTTATTACATCCATTTTATGGCATTTTCCAGACAGAACCTTCTCATTGTGACCATCTTCAAGGCCAAAATAGATAATTTGATTAGGATTCTTTGAATGCTCCTGATAAGAATGTTTCCAGACAGCTAATGCCTTTCTATAGCATTTGCAAACAGGACATAACTTGTTGACTGAGAAGTTATCTATCAATCTCAGTAAATAATTGGGATTAGAATCAAAGTATCCCAGAACACACAATTCATCAGTACCACGATTTCTGTGTAATGACCTCTCCTTTTACATACCACTAAACAATGTTGCATGACACAAGATCATAACTATTCCAGTGACGGCTGTGAAGCCAGTTACTGCACTAAATCTTATCTCTCTTGTACTTTTGAACACTCTGAGCCACCCTTTTGCATTTTATAGATCTTGAATTTCTCTAGCCTAATTTAGGATCAAGCCTATTGCTCTCTGCATTGTACTTGTGGTATTATGATACTGTGCACTTACTAGTACATAGCAGTTACACGGCCAGGCAATATATTAGCAATAGGGGTTCAATTCCCACTGCTGCCTGTATGTTCTCCCCATGATTCTGTGGGTTTCCTCCCATATTCCAAAGACTATGATTAGTGTTAGTTAATTGTGGGCATGTACTGTTGACACCAGAAGTGTAGTGACACTTGTGGGCTGTCCTGCACAATCCTCGCTGATTTGACTTGGTGCAAGTGACGCAGGACATTGTGTTTTGTTGTACATGTGGTAAATAAAGCTAATCCCTTTAATCCTTGGATAGTTTGCTGCTCATAATGCATTCCCTAGTATCTAATTGTTTTTCCTTTTTTCACAATATATTCAACTAATGAAAATAACAGCTAGATTTCCACAAAGGAAATTACTCCCCTACGAACATGGTGCAGTTGAACTTCTCAAGAGGAGAGATACTTAGGGTCTTGGAAATTCAGTTTGAATCATCACTGAGCAGCCCTTTAGAACCATAGAACACTACAGCACAGTACAGGACCTTCAGTCCTCCATGTTGTGCTGACCCATAAAATCCTTTAAAAAAGTACTAAACCCACACTACCCCATAACCCTCCATTTTTCTTTCATCCATGTGCCTGTCCAAGAGGCTCTTAAATACCCCTGTTTTAGCCTCCACCACCATCCCTGGCAAGTCATTCCAGGCACTCACAATCCTCTGTGTAAAAAACTTACCCCTGATGTCTCCCCTAAACTTCCCTCCCTTAATTTTGTACATATGCCCTCTGGTGTTTGCTATAGGTGCCCTGGGAAACAGGTACTGACTATCCACCCTATCTATGCCTCTCATAATCTTGTAGACCTCTATCAAGTCCCCTCTCATTCTTCTATGCTCCAGAGAGAAAAGTCCCAGCTCTGCTAACCTTGCTTCATATGGCTTGTTCTCCAAATCAGGCAACATCCTGGTAAATCTCCTCTGCACCTTCTCCACAGCTTCCACATCCTTCCTATAATGAGGTGACCAGAATTGAACACAATACTCTATGTGCGGTCTCACCAGTGATTTGTAGAGTTGCAACATGACCTCTCTACTCTTGAACTCAATCCCCCTGTTAATGAAGCCTAGCATCCCATAGGCCTTCTTAACTACCCTATCAACCTGCACAGCGACCTTGAGGGATGTATGGATTTGAACCCCAAGGTCCCTTTGTTCATCCACACTCTTAAGTAACTGACCATTAATCCTGTACTCAGTCTTCTGGTTTGTCCTTCCAAAATACATCACCTCACACTTGTCCGGATCGAACTCCATCTGCCACTTTTCTGCTCAACTCTGCAGTCTGTCTATATCCTCTTGTAACCTTTAACCACCTACAGCTCCATCCACAACTCCTCCAATCTTCGTGTCATCGGCAAACTTACTCACCCATCCTTCCACCTCTACATCCAGGTCACTTATAAAAATCACAAATAGCAGGGGTCCCAGGACAGATCCCTGCGGCACTCCACTAGTCACCAACCTCCAGGCAGAATACTTTCCTTCCACAACTACCCTCTGCTTTCTTCCTTTAAGCCAATTTTTTATCCAAACAGTCAAGGTTCCACTTATCCCATGCCTCGTGACTTTCTGGATGAGTCTCTCATCAGAAACCTTGTCAAATGCTTTGCTAAAGTCCATGTAGACCACATCCACTGCCCTACCCTCATCAATTTATTTTGTTACCTCTTCAAAAAAAACTCAATCAGGCTCATGAGGCACGATCTTCCCTTCACAAAGCCATGTTGACTATCCATAAGTAGAATGTACTTCTGCTCGTAGATCCTATCCTTAAGAATCCTTTCCAGTAGTTTGCAGACCACCGACGTAAGACTCACCAGTCTACAGTTCCAAGGTTTCTCCCTATTACCTTATTTAAACAAGGAACTACATTTGCCATTCTCCAGTCCTCCGGCACTTCCCCTGCAGCCAAAGAGGATTCAAAGATCATAGCTAATGCTCCTGCGATCTCTTCTTTCAATTCCCACAACAACCTAGTGTGTATCATATCCAGCCCTGGGGATTTATCAATCTTTATGTTTTTAAGAAGATCCAGCACTTCTTCTTCCTTACTCTCCACATTGTCCAGCACACAAACTCACTCTACTTCGACCTCATCCTGATCAAGATCCTTTTCACTTGTAAATACTGAAGCAAAGTATTCATTTAGGAACCCCCCTCAACCTCCTCCGCCTCCAGGCACATGTTGCCCTCTTTATCCTTTAGCGGTCCCACCTTCGTTCTCGTCATCCTCCTATTCTTCACATACGCATAGAACGCCTTGGGGTTCTCCTTAATCCTACATGCCAAGGCCTTCTCATGCCCCCTTCGAGCTCTCCTAAGTCCTTTCTTTAGCTCCTTCCTGGCTACCCTATATTTCTCATAAGCCCCTCCTACTGCTGACTGTGCAGGTGATGCCTCCCTCCAAAATGTGCTGAATAACTTCTACATCCGGTTTGAGGCGGAAAATAACATGTCAGCGAGGAAGTCCACCCCTCCTGCGAATGACCAGGTGCTGTGTCTCTCCGTGGCCGACGTGAGAAGAACCCTTTGCAGGGTCAACCCACGGAAGGCTGCTGGACCAGACAACATCCCTGGTAGAGTGCTCAGAGGATGTGCAGACCAGCTAGAAGATGTTCTCACTGACATCTTCAACATCTCCCTGAGCAGCGCCACCGTTCCAACGTGCTTCAAGGCCGCCACCATCGTCCCCGTACCAAAGAAGTCTTCAGTGTCCTGCCTAAATGACTACTGTCCCGTTGCACTTACATCCATCACCATGAAGTGTTTCGAGAGGCTCGTCATGAGGCATATCAAGACCCTGCTGCCCCCCTCACTGGACCCCCTGCAGTTTGCGTATCGTCCCAACCGCTCAACAGATGACGCCATTGACACCACCCTCCACCTGGCCCTAACCCACCTGGACAAAAAAGACACATACATTCGGATGCTGTTCATAGACTTTAGTTCAGCATTCAACACAATCATCCCTCAGAAACTGATTGGAAAGCTGAGCCTATTGGGCCTGAACACCTCCCTCTGCAACTGGATCCTAGACTTCCTGACTGGGAGATCTCAGTGAGTCCGGATCGGGAGCAGCATCTCCAACACCATCACACTGAGCACGGGGCCCCCCAGGGCTGCGTGCTCAGTCCACTGCTGTTCACTCTGCTGACCCACGACTGTGCTGCAACACACAGCTTGAACCACATCATCAAGTTCGCTGATGACACGACCGTGGTGAGTCTCATCAGCAAGAACGACGAATCAGCTTACAGAGAGGAGGTGCCGCGGCTAATGGACTGGTGCAGAGCCAACAACCTGTCTCTGAATGTGAACAAAACAAAAGAGATGGTTGTTGACTTCAGGAGGGCACGGAGCGACCACTCCCCGCTGAACATCGATGGCTCCTCGGTAGAGATCATTAAGAGCACCAAATTTCTTGGTGTTCACCTGATGGAGAATCTCACCTGGTCCCTCAACACCAGCTCCATAGCAAAGAAAGCCCAGCAGCATCTCTACTTTTTGCAAAGGCTGAGGAAAGTCCATCTCCCACCCCCCATCCTCATCACATTCTACAGGGGTTGTATTGAGAGCGTCCTGAGCAACTGCATCACTGCCCGGTTCGGAAATTGCACCATCTCGGATCGCAAGACCCTGCAGCAGATAGTGAGGTCAGCTGAGAAGATCATCGGGGTCTCTCTTCCCGCCATCGCGGGCATTTACACTATACGCTGCATCCGCAAAGGAAGCAGCATTATGAAGGACCCCATGCACCCCTCATACAATCTCTTCTCCCTCCTGCCATCTGGGAAAAGGCTCCGAAGCATTCAGGCTCTCACGACCAGACTATATAACAGTTTCTTCCCCCAAGTTATCAGACTCCTCAATACCTGAAGCCTGGACTGACAACTTGCCCTATTGTCTTGTTTATTATTTATTGTAATGCCAGTACTGTTTTTTGTGCACTTTATGCAGTCCAGTGTAGGTCTGTAGTCTAGTATAGCTTTCTCTGTGTTTTTTTAAATTATGTAGTTCAGTCTAGTTTTTTGTACTGTGTCATGTAAACCATGGTCCTGAAAAACGTTGTCTCATTTTTACTATGCACCGTACCAGCAGTTATGGTCAAAATAAAAATAAAAGTTGACTTGACTTGACTTCCTGCTTCTTATATCTAACATATGCTTCCTTTTTCCTCTTGACAAGTTGCCTCACCTGTTTCGTCAGCCACGGTTCCCTTTTCCTACCATTTTTTCCTTGCCTCAGTGGGACAAACCTATCCTGAACCCAGCTCAAGTGGTCCCTAAACTTCTCCCACATTACTTCTGTGCTTTCCCCTTTGAACATTCTGTTTCCAATTTACTCTCACTAGTTCCTGCCTCATTCCTTCAAAGTTAGCCTTTCCCCAGTTAAGCACTTTACCATTTTGTCTGAATTTATCCCTTTCCATAGCTATGCTGAAGCTAAGGGAGTTGTGGTCACTCTCACCAAAATGCTCCCCCACCAAGAGGTCTGTCACCTGACCAGGTTCATTACCCAGAACTAGATCCAGTATAGCCTCTCCTCTCATCGGCTGGTCCACATACTGTGTCAGGAATCCTTCTTGAACACACCTGACAAATTCAGCCCCATCTATCCCCTTTGCACTCAGGAGGTGCCAGTCAATATGAGGGAAGTTGAAATCACCCATAACTACTACCCTGTATTTCCTGCACCATTCTAAAATTTGCCTGCTTATCTGCTCCTCGGTGTCCCGAGGGCTATTTGGGGGCCTATAGACTACTCCCAGCACAGTGATTGATCCCTTCCTATTTCTGACTTCCACACAGACTGACTCAGTGGACACTCCTTCTGCAGCATCCTCCCTTTCTATAGCCGTGATACTATCCCTGACCAGCAATGCCACTCCCCCCCTTTTCTACCTCCCATCCTATTCCTTTTAAAACCCCTGAATCCCGGGACCTGCATCATCCAATCCTGCCCTTCCTCCAACCAAGTTTCAGTAACGGCCACAATATCATAGTTCCACGTATTTATCCATGCTCTAAGTTCATCCTCCTTGTTCCTAATACTCCTAGCATTGAAATAGACACATTTCAACCCCTTTAACTGGCTACAATCATGTTCTGTCCCCTGCCTGTCCTTCCTCATCAACTCAGAACTCTTAGCATCATGCCCTTGTCCTTCTACCTTAATCCCTGCACTCACATTCTGATTCCCTCCCCCCTGCCAAACTAGTTTAAACCCTCCCCAACAGCTCTATCAAACCTGCCCACCAGGATATTGGTCCCCCTGGGGTTCAAGTGCAACCTGTCCTTTTTGTACAGGTCACACCCGCCCCAAAAGAGGTCCCAATGATCCAGAAATCTGAATCCCTGCCCCCTGCTCCAATCCCTCAGCCACACATTTATCCTCCACCTCATTCTATTCCTATTCTCAGTGTCGCGTGGCACAGGCAGTAATCCCAAGATTACTACCTTTGAGGTCCTGCTTTTCAACTTCCTTCCTAACTCCCTGTAGTCTTCTTTCAGGACCTCTTCCCTTTTCCTACCTATGTCATTGGTACCAATATGTACCACAACCTCTGGCTGTTCTCCCTCCCACTGCAGGATATCTTGGACATGATCAGAAACATCCCGGACCCTAGCACCTGGGAGGCAAACTACCATCCGAGTTTCTTTCCTGCATCCACAGAATCGCCTGTCTGAACCCCTGACTATAGAGTCCCCTATCACTACTGCCTTCCTCTTCCTTTCCCTACCCTTCTGAGCCACAGGGCCAGACTCTGTGCCAGAGGCACGGCCACTGTCGTTTCCCCCAGGTAGGCTGCCCCCCCCAACAGTACTCAAACATGAGTACTTATTGTCAAGGGGTACAGCCACAGAGGTACTCTCTAGTACCTGACTCTTCCCCTTCCCTCTCCTGACTGACCCATTTCTCTGTCCCCCATGGCCCCGGAGTGACCACCTGTCTGTAACTCCTCTCTATCACCTCCTCACTCTCCCTAACCAGACGACGGTCATCGAGCTGCAGCTCCAGTTCCCTAACACAGTCCCTTATGAGTTGCATTTTGATGCACCGGGTGCAGATGTGGCCGTCCGGGACGCCAAGGGAGACTCCAGGAGCTCCCACATCTGACACCAACCACAGAAAACTGGCCTCACATACATACTACCACCTTTAGCAATCAACAACTGCCTCGCCTCGTCCCGTTACCTCCGAAGCCCGTGGAGCCAAAGCCCTCTCACTCTGCTGCCTCTCACAATGCTTCCCAGTGGATATGGCTGCCTTCTTTTTAAACTGCTCGCGCTCAACTGGCTGACATCACACGCCTGCACAGTCTGGCCTCTCTCTTCCTCCGAGAACTCAAAATGTCTTCCCACTGGAAATCCTTAGGTGCTCTCCCACTGCCTTCTTGTTCCGAATCCACCTTGAAGGTGGAAAAAGAAGCAACTAATTTTGGCACTGCAATTACAAGAATGTCTACAGTTATCAGAACCTTTCACAATATTCTTTTAAAAATTCCTTTGATGACAGAATACCCACAAAGCTGTCTGTTATAAAATAGGAAATATGCACTACAATCTCTGCAATTCAGGCTTTGCAAGCTCCAGTGTGACACAGCTTTGACAATTTAATTTTGTGATGTAACTAGCGAGACACATTTTGGCCAGTTTATGAATGAAGACGTCTCCTACCCTTTTTCAAAATATTCCCATGACGCCTTTCAAATTCACCAGAAGATGTCTGGGCTTGAGGCGTCATTTGAAAGTCAACATGTTCAAATGAGAGCATTCTCTTAGCAACACACTGAAACATCAGCCAAGACATTTGCACGAAAGCCTCTGGAGCAGGATTTGTAATCATCAACTCCGACTCAGAGACCAGCATGCTACCAGCTGACCAAAGTTTGGCTTAGTTTCCAGACACATATGGCTTAGTGCACATCAGAAAACCCATGGATGGATATAATTTTTAACTTAAGGTCACATACTTCTTACAAAACTACTGTTTTCATCTTTTTGAAGAAATTTCTTCAGGAGCCTGCAATGAAGGTGTTTGTGAAAGGAGCAAGCTTGATCATTCCATTTCTTATGTAGCATTTTCTATGGGTAAAAATCTGTGTGTTTCCAATATGATAGCAGGTAATGTTACTAAGTGCCTTTTCCTTCAAACTCACTGCAAAATGTTGCATGCCTCCACAGTTATTTTACAACAGTATTACTGAACTCATCATCCTGAGAAATCATTCCCCCCTTCTCCACTCACCCACCCTCCATCTCTCCCAGTTTCACCTATCACCTACCAGCTTGTACTCCTGCCCCTCCCCCAGCTTCTTATTCTAGCTTCTTTCCCTTTTGTTTCCAGTCCTGATGAAGTGTCGACTGTTTATTTCACTCCATAGGTGCTGCCTGACCTCCTGAATTCGTCCAGCACTTTGTGTGTCATTCTGAGAAAGGTCCTTGAGGAGAGGAAGGGTGGGTAAAAACGTAGGTGAGTGAGCACACCATGTTTGCAGGGAGAATGCTGGCATCTAGTTAGCAGTAGCTTACACATGGTCAGCAATATCTATGAGAAAGAGGAAGAACAGTTTCACTCTAGATATAATTTCAATAAACGAGGTTGACCATGTCAAATGCTACTGTATGGCAGAATTTTGATTTGGCACTAACAATGAAGGACTAGAAATACCCCAAACTCCACAAGTCTCACAATGAACTTTTCTCCTATGCTCTCCATCCACTCCTTCTCTTTGCTGAATTAACAACAACCTCTTCACACTCTTCCCACCCATCACCGCCCCTCCTGGTCAATATGATGTCACAACATCCAAAGGATTCTCCAAACTCGCAATAGCAAGTCTTCCCTAATCTGTCAATTCTCGTGGATGGCTCACTCTCAGGCCAGGATCTAGGCCAGTGGAATTTGTGTAGCCCTGATGTTAAAATAGCTCAGGTCTCATTTCCCAAATGAAAAATGTGTTTTCTATATACCTCATAAACCTCCATTCAAAACCACTAGATTTAATTTTGGACTTAATTGTTCCTATTATTTCACTCTCTTACAATAGAAGATCAATCCTTCCATAAAATGCCAACATCTAATCCATGCCAGCTACCACTCTTTCCCTTCATCTTTGCTGGGTTATTTTGGTACTCATTCAGTCCAAATCAGACCTTCTATTTCCAGAAGCCTTCACAATCCAACCCGCCACTATATTAACAATACTAAGCAATTACTTTCCAAGCTCAGGGTGAAGTTTACCACTCAGCTTTAATTCCCACGTTATTTTCTCTCACAATACGAACATTTTATTCAATGTAACCAATTAGAATCCAAGTATACTCGTACTCACAGAGCACGGAAACAGGCCTTTCCGTCTATGCTGTTGAAGGCCTATTTATACCAGTCCCAGCTTCTCAGTATTTGGCCTGTGGCCTCCTAGGAGCTGATGTTCAAGTCCTCACAAAATACTTCTTAAGTGTTGTGAGAGTAACTTTACCCATACATTCTCTCTACTATCTTCTTCCCTTGGGAAGAAGATACAAACGTTTAAAAACATGCACTACTAGGTTGAAGGACATCTTCTATCCAGCTGTTCTAAGGCTATTGAATGGACCTCTTCTGCATTAGAGATGAACTCTTGCCCTCACAATCTATCTCATCATGGCCGTTGAACCAATTGGTGGGAGTATTCAAGGACATTTTCAACCTCTCAGTGCGACAGGCGGAAGTTCACATTTGCTTCAAAAAGGTAACATTATACCAGTGCCTAAGAAGAATAACATGAGCTTCCTTAAAGACTATTGCCCAGTAGCACTCACATCTACAGTGATGAAATGCTTTGAGAGGTTGGTCATGACTAGACTGAACTCCTGCCTCAGCAAGGTCCTGGACCCATTGCAATTTGCCTATTGCCACAATAGGTCAACGGCAGACACAATCTCAATGGCTCTTCATAAGGCCTTAGACTATATGGACAATACAAACACCTACATCAAGATGCTGTTCATCAACTATAGCTCAGCATTTAATACCATCATTCCCACAATCCTGATTGATAAGTTACAGAACCTGGGCCTCTGTACCTCCCTCTGCAATTGAATCCTCAACTGCCTAGCTGGAAGAGCACAATCTGTGTGGATTGGTGATAATTTCTCCTCCTCACTGACAATCAACACTGGTGCACCTCAGGGGTGTGCGCTTAGCCCACTGCTCTTCTCTCCCTATACCCATGACTGTGTGACTAGACATAGCTCAAATACCATTTATATATTTGCTGATGATACAACCATTGTTGGTAGAATCTCAGATGGAGATGAGAGGGCGTATAGGAGTGAGATATGTCAACTGGTGGAATGATATCGCAGCAACAACCTGGCACTCAATGTCAGTAAGATGAAAGAGCTGATTGTGGATTTCAAGAAGGGTAAGACAAAGAAACACATACTAATCCTCATAGAGGGATTAGAAGTGGAGAGAGTGAGCAGTTTCAAGTACCTGCTGGTCAAGATCTCCGAGGACCTAACCTGGTTCCAACATATCGATGTAGCTGGAGAGCATTCTGACAGGCTGCGTCACCATCTGGTATGGTTGGGGGAGGGATGCTACTGCACAGGACCCAAACAAAGCTGCAGAGGGTCATAAATTTAGTCGGCTTCATCTTGAGTACCAGCCTACAAAGTACCCAGGACATCTTCAGGGAGCAGTGTCTCAGGAAGGCAGCGTCCATTATCAAGGACCTCCAGCACCCAGGGCATGCCTTTTTCTCACTGTTACCATCAGGTAGGAGGTACAGAAGCCTGAAGGCACACACTCAGCAATTCAGGAACAGCTTCTTCCCCTCTGCCATCCAATTCCTAAATGAACATTGAACCCTTGGACACTACCTCAGTGTTCCAATATTTCTGTCTTTGCACGATTTTTAATCTCCAATATACATATACTGTAATTGATTTACTTTTTTTTCTCTATATTATGTATTGCATTGAACTGCTGCTGCTAAGCTAACAAATTTCACGACACATGCTGGTGATAATAAACCTGATTCTGATTCTGACCTGCACTGCACTTTCTCTGTAACTGTAATTCTCACACAATATTCAACATGCTCTTATTGCATTTCCCTTGTACCATGTCATTATGCTTATGTTTTGAAATTTTCAGTATGGATGGTTTGCAAAACTAAGTTTTTCGATGTATCTCGGTGTACTGTGTAAGACATAGTAAACTAACTCCAATTCCCCTACCATGTGCTCAGGCACTCCCTTTTGATTGTGTCAGGATCACTGAGTGCTCAGTCTGTCACAGCTGAGGTGCATGATTTGTAAGTGAAGGCTAATGTAGGGGCATTTTCATTGCATCTGTTCAAAAGGCATTTTATTGCCCTTTTCTCTCCATCCTGTTTTTAATGTGGTATTTCTCTCCGGCTTATCTTTTAAATGCTTTGTTTTTTCCCTACACAATCCTATTTCAATACTTCATTGTGTTTGCATATTTGTTTGCAAACTATCACTGTAGCTGATCTGCTCATCAAAGTAGGAAATTGACACATGAGTGGGCAATAGAAGGAGATTTTGAATCAAAATACATACTCTAGATCAGGGATAAACCAGCCTCCAGGCTGCACATCACACAATCCCTAGATGATTGACAGGAAAATTTTAAATTAATTACAGAGGCAACTTTTAAAGCACTCCAGTCAGAATATTTCATGAGTGAAGCAGGAATGATAATTGAAAAACAGAAGTTGTTTGGAGCTTGGAAAGGTCCAATTCAAACGTGTTCATTTCCAACATTACGCACAAATCTAACCTGCAGACTTGTTCATTAATGGTCAAAATTCCCTCCCTTTCTCAAGTTGTGGCAACTGCACATCTGTACCATCATTGCCAAGGCTATACTAATCTCCAACCCAGATTTTATTCAAAGTTGCTGCTTCTTTTGATCTATCAGCTGGAATACCATAGAAAAGATCTGCACTGCAGTTGCTCCACAGTTAATGATGGCCAATACTTGGTTAACTCTTACATGGACGAGCAATGGGAACAAATGGTCTTGTGAGTAATAGTGAGGAAGAAAGCCTTCAGAGGCAGGACTATAAAAGTGGACCAATCACCTGGATAGAAAAGGAACAAATAGTATATAATCCAGAAGTAGTACTCCTTACTTGTAAGGAGTAAAAAAGGCAGAAGTCTATATAATAAATAAGAAACACGATAT
Source organism: Hemitrygon akajei (assembly GCF_048418815.1). Taxonomy (NCBI): domain Eukaryota; kingdom Metazoa; phylum Chordata; class Chondrichthyes; order Myliobatiformes; family Dasyatidae; genus Hemitrygon; species Hemitrygon akajei. Next base: position 153,160,499 of record NC_133128.1, read on the forward strand.
GTAGAGGAGCAGGAAGACCATAAGACATAGGAGCAGAATTAGGTTATTCAGCCTATTATGTCTGCTCCACCACTTCACCATAGCTGTTTTTTTATCATCTCAACCCCATTCTCCTGTCTTTTCCCTGTAACCTTTTACATTCTTACTAATCAAGAACCTATCAATCTCTGCTTTAAATATACCCACTGGCGAACTCCACAGATGTCCATGGCAATGAATTCTACAAATTCACCATCCTCTAGCGAAAGAGTTCATGCCCTGGAGCTAACAGAGGAGGTGGATAAGATGGTTAAGAAGGCATAAGGAATAATTTCAGACATCAGCTAAGGCATAGAGTGCAAGGTCAGTCATTGTAGAATTGCATAATATATTAGTTTGACCACAGATAGATAATAACATACATTTTTTGTTCAACTTTACTCTCGAAAAATGCATTGATAGTTAAGGGCAGAGAAAAGATCTGAGGATGGTGTTGAAGTGTATGTGAATGAATAACTATAGCATAATATATAAACGTGTGCAAGTAGACCAAGGAAGTGGAATAAACAGAATATAGCTAGAAATTTTCCACATCTCATGCTAATAATTATATTCTTGGTATGAAGAGGATCTAAGGAATAGATTTTGAGTGAAGGGAAAAACATAAACTTTGAATGAGCATGAAGCCTGTTAGGGAATATGCTGGAGTAGTGTGAATATATCAGATATTAATTCAAACAAGAACAAGTCTTCAGTTCTTGGTATAAATTGCAAATTGAAAGTAGTAAATTGAAGGTAAATGGGCAACGGACTGAAATGGAGACCAGGAGATGTTTGCCTATGCAGCAGCCAGACATTAAGACAATGGGGTTGTGTTAACTGGCTTGCATCTAACCAGGCAACATGGCTAAGTTATTTGCACCATTGTGAGTTGAGTTCAAACTGGTTGATTAGACGGATGTTGTCAGTTAGCATATCAAACATGATCACAGGTAGAGACAATCAATAGTTTTTTGTGTACTCAGAGACAGCCCTGGCAACAGGAATGTTTGGTATTTGGAATTTTTGACCACAACCAGTCTAGGCTATTGTGTGAATTACCTTGTGACAAAGATGGTTGAATATTCAGAGATGTCTGCCATTGTACATAGGTAATTCAAAGGAGATAGTTAAAAAGACATAAAAAGACAAACTAAGTAACAAATTATGTATTTAAATGAAGTACAGAAGAAGTCAGTACACTACCAATACTACTGCAGTATTACAAAACTGTGTATTAGTTCCTAATACAGATCAACAGAGGAACTATCTGCATTGAATTCCTTTGGCTGTAAATGAGCAAAATCTGCAGACACCTAGTGCAGATACTGGGTTGCCTTCGTACAATGCAGTTGTAATAAGGTGGGCGATGGGAACGGACCCAAATGCAAGACACAGACACTGGAGTACTAGGGAGAGAACTAGGTGTATCAAGAAAGCAAGAGAAGTGGGGAAGAAACAACGCTGGACAAGACACAGGCCCTGGACAAAACCAGGAGACAGGGCATGGGCTAGGACTAGAGTAGGAAAGTGGGACCTGGATGAGGACTCCGAGCCAGAGATTGGACAGGGACCCGGAACCTAGGTCTTGACTCAGGCTCGGACTCCAGATCCAGGCGAGGACTGGACGTGGCAAGGCAACAGGATTGGAGATGGGGGCGGGACACAGAACTCCAGGGTTGGACAAGGACATGAAGCTCAGACTTGGTCTTGTTCGAGAGAGAGCAGGAACACAGAGCCTAGGTCGAGGGAGAGCAAAGCAGAAACAGGGAGAGGCATAGCTGGACACAGACACTAGCCCTGGATGAGACCAGGACTCAGGGCCTAGGCTACAACTTGGATTTAGACACAGACTGGAACCTCCTCGGAGCCTTGGACTGGAGCACAGGAACACAGAACACAGGGCCAGGACCCCTCCTTGGGGACAGGACATAGGACCAGGACTCATACACAAACACTAAACACAGGGGCACAAAGAGACAGTTCCAAACTCAACGATAGATAGTTCCTTCTGTTGGCGTGGCAAGGCTCCAGTCTCACTCTGGCAGCTGAACGTGACAGCAATACAGGCAAGGACACAGGCATGGGTTGCCAGCAGGGCTACAGGTCAGGCTTCAGAGGGAAGGAAGGGAACAGTCTAGCCTCAGGGTAACAGCAAGAACAGCCTGACTTACCCCACAGAGGTAAAGACAGAATACCAACAAGACAAACCACCAACCACACATGAACCCAGGGTCACTTATATTCCAGCCCCAATATGAGAATCAGGTGCCTGTGATTAAGCCCAACTGAAACAACAGACAGCCAGAAGACCTGGAGTCCGGAGTCCACGGACTGTACCGTGAACCGGATTGTGGACTTTACGGACTGGACCATGACAGCAGTTGATGATTGCATCCTCCAAATCTTCATTTTCCTTGTAAGATTCAAGATGATTGTCAGTACCTTCACATTCCTGGTAGTTCCTAACTTGTTGAAGTAATAAAATCATTTCATTTTCACTCCCAGCTGTTTCAGGTACCTCCAAGCCTGAATGCTTGAGACCAGAGTGAGCAAAACAGTTCCAAATTGACTTGGTACTTATTTTCTGCCATCTGTTAGTGACAAAAATCGCTGCTTTTTGAACACAAACACATGCAACTGATGTTATTTAAAAACTGCTCAAAACATGGTGTTGTGTCTAATGGGTTGTAAGTGCACACAACTGAAACTAGTTAGAAATGGTCTGGCAACTGTCTTCTGTCCCAATTAAATAGCATAGTGTCCCAATTAAATTAAGGAAATCCTAGTTATTTTCTCAAACAGCTTTTTAAGAGTTGTCTCAAATATGCAGCTGCTGATGGTCAAATTAACCAAAATTCACTGCACTTTGTTAGGAGTTTCAAAAAGATTTGATATGTTTCCAAAGACTCTAGCAATTTTTACAAGTGTACCATGGAGAGCTTACTAATTAATTGCATCACTGTGTGGTATGGAGGGGCCAATGCACAGATCGGAAAAAGCTGCAAAGAACTGTGAACTCATCGTGGGCATCTTCAAAAGGCATTGCCTCATAAAGGCAGCATCCATCACTAAGGACCACCACCACTGAGGACAGGCCTTCTTCTCATTGTTACCATCAGGGAAGAGGTACAGGAGCCTGAAGACACATACTTAATATTTTAGGAACTGCATCTTCTCCACTATCAGTTTTTTGAACTGTCCATGAACCCTGGAACTCTACCTCACTATTTTTGCTCTCTCTTGAACACAAACACACACAACTATATGTATGTATGTGTGTGTGTGTGTGTGTGTGTATATATATGTATATACATGTATGTATGTATATACACACACATACACACACACACACACACACACACACACACACACTGTATAGTTCTTAGTGTAATTTATAGTATTTTAGGTATCACACTGCCCTGCTACTGCAAAACTACAAATTTCATGACAGATGTCACTGATAATAAACCTGACTCTGTTTCTGATTCTGGGTGTTTTGTTCAATGAAAAGGCACAAAGTTCATACAATCACTTTAATCCCAAACTGTCAGAAATTGTGGAGAGCTACAAGTTGGCAGCTAGGAATCAGGAGTTAGGTCAGGTTTTTTTTTCCTGAGGAATATGTCTAGATGCTGTACCTTTGGCAATTTATTTGCCTGCCCACTGCAGGCCAAGTATGCTTTGTGGTATCATTGATGAGTAATTCAACCAATGCAAGGAACAGCATAAAATTTCACTTGTGGGCTTTATGCAAAATTGGACACATTACCAAGAAAATAATTTCATCTAAAGTCAGTAATAAATATAACTGAACTTTCCAGTCAATGTGATGTGGAAAAGGTTAGCAATCCAATGCACTTGGATGAGGTGGCACATGTTCAACTCAGTGTTGACGAGAAGATGCAGCAATATTTGTGAATAAACTGAAGTTATAAGCTTCATTCACACACACACACACACACACATACACACACACACACACACACACACACACACACACACACACACACACACACACACACACACACACACACACACACACACACACACACACACACACACACACACACACACACACACTGCCTGTTATGCCACAGGCATAATGAAGGTTCTCCATCTGTGGCAGTATTCAAGAATTCCTTCATCATGTCAGCAGCTTCCTCTCCATTCTCACTACTGTCAGTCATGCAAATCCCAGGTGAAGAGTCAGGAATACCATCGCACTCAGATGTGGAAAGATTCTTCATTGCTGCTTCTGTAACAATTTTGTTTTACCATTCAGGGTTGTTAGACCTGTTTGGCATAGGTGACCCTACCAAGAGCCAAAGCAAACAGCACCGACTCCAGCCAACGTAGCTCTCTGGGTCATTGAGGCACGCAAGTCTCCAAACCCTATGACAAGGTTGTGGTCTTGGAGGTTTCATTCACACAGCTACTTTATTACTTACTCATTGAAAGACTGAAGGAGGCTATTCATCTCATCTTGTACATGCTGATTGCCGGCAGTATAATCCCCACAGTATTATTTCTTATTTCCACAGATTCCCTGTAACTTATTCTCTCACACGTCAAATTCCCTTTGATCACTTGCCACTTACCTATGTTAAGAGACCATTTACAGTGCTCGATTAACCTATGAGCACATCTTTGAAACCACAGACATGGGAGAAACCAGCATACTTATGGGAAGAACATGCAAACTCCAAAGAGGCATCAGGATCCAAATCACATCTTGGAGCTTCAAGGCATAATCATGCAAAGGATTCTCACGCCAGCACAGACAAGATACAATGAGGTACAGCTCATTGTCTATGGGATGAAGATGATGTACAAAAAGCTGAAAGCATCATAGAAGAAAATGAAACCTGATGAATTACAGGATCAAGATTGCAATGTAACAATCTGGGAACTGAATAACTTGGTATTGGTATTTGGAATTGGTTTATTATAAAGTCCAGAGAAGACAACCCAAGTTAATCTAACCTCTCCACATAGAGCATGCCCTCTGATCCAGGCAACATCCTGATAAATATCTTGTGCACCCACTTCAAAGCCTCTACTTCCTTCACACAATGGCATGACCAGAAATGAATGAAATTCTCCAGATGCAACCTGCCCAGAGTTTTATAAAGCTGCAACATAATTCACTGACTCTTGAACTCCATACCTTAAGTAATAAAGACAAGCATGCTACAGGGCTTCTTTACAACCCTGTCAACTTGGGCAGGAACTTTTAGGGAGCTATGGGCTTGGACCGCATGATCCCACTGTACATCAACACTTTAAAGAGTAAGAATTCTGCTACTGACTGTGTACTGCTCCTTTATATTTGATTTCCCAAATGAAACACTTCTCACTTGTCTGGATGAAATTCCACCTGCTATTTCTCTGCCTTTATGAAGGGAATGGAGGGAATGGATGATTCACAGGAGGAGGACATTTCGTATATATTGGCATCAAGATCAAAACAGCACTGTGGGCTGAATGGCTTCTCCAATGTTCTATTGTTCTTGGCTCTATGTACTATATCTTCAGCTGGATTTTTAGCAATTTCTACGTGATTGGAGGGAAGTACAGGGCTGGGGGAAAGATGTCAGAGGTAGGCACACAGAAAATAGTACATTTGTAATGCTGGGCTGGTGGTAGAAGAGAATTCATAATACATTACATACATATATAAGAATCTTAGATAGGCACGTGGATGAAATAAAAGTGAAGGACTACATGGGAGGGAAGCATAAGATTAATCTTGGAGTAGGTTAAAATGGGCCAAAGGGCCAGTACTGCGCTGTACAGTTCTATCTTCTATGTTTTATTCACAATGCCACCAATCTTTGTATTGTCTTATTAAACCACCTATCCACGTTTTTGTCCAAATTTTTGTCCACAAATGGCAAAGGTGCCTATACAGGTTCATGCAGTCATGGACCTCGGGACAGAATAAGTTCCATCTGTCTACTATGAGCAAACCAATTCCAAACCCACATGGCCAAGTATCGATGGATCCCACGTTTCCCTGGGGTCTTCTGGATAAGCCTAACATGTGGGACTGTATCGCTTAAGAGTAATGCAACCAATGCCTTGAGATTAAATTAATTAGTAGCTTCACAGTAAAGGATTTTTTAGGAAAGAGTGATAACAATGTGGCAGATTTTCTACTACAGTTTAACTATGAGAAATCTGAGTCCAAAACGATGTCCTCAATTTACCGTAGATTCCGGATTATAAGCCGCTACTTTTCCCCCTCATTTTGAACAGCTTTGAACACTGCGGCCTTTACTACGGTGCGGCTAATGCATGATTTTTTTTCATGCCGCCAAAAACATTTTGCCTCGTAACAGTAGACCAATAAAATTGATGAGTAGTTCACAGAGGTCCAATGAAATTGTACGATAAATCAAGCGCACTTTCACAATTAAATTATTGTAAATCAGTCATTTGTACTCACCCTCATCAACATGGAAAACACTCGAAGAAAAGCATTGTGCTGCCTTTATGGCAGTTATTTAGTTTATAATATTTTCGCTTAGTAATTCATTTGTTAGTAATTTCTAGTTAAAGTTAGAAGTGTTTTAACTATATTTGTTTTCTGTACTACATCCCGGGATGCTATGACGTCACACCCGGTTTCGCCGCGTCTTGTGGGAAATACCAGTTTGCGATAAACGGGAAGGTGGGGGGCGAGCGGCATTAGATCTGAGCGAACGCTGCTTTTAAGTTAAAGGCGATCAATAACTTTTCCTGGTAGGCTGCAGTATATATATTTTTTACCAGTCGTTAGGAGATATTGGAATGTTGTTCAGTAAAAAAGTATACGCAACGTAATTTGTGTTACCGATACGTATGTATATTTAAAAGTAGCCGCATTACAGGCACGGTTCGAAAAAAAGCATTTGCAATATGTATTTGTTTATGTTACCACATGGATTTAATTAAAAGTTAAAAAATCCTCACGTGTAATATCTTTCTGTGTAAATATCTCATATTACAACGTGGGACACCTGCGGCCGAAAATCCGGTGCGGCCTAAAATCCGGTGCGGCTTGTACAAGTACAAAATTGATTTTCTTTCTAAAATTAGAGCCAGCGGCTTTTAATCAGGTGCGCTCTGTAGTGCGAAATCTACGGTAACTAAAGACAGTAACTATAGTATGAGGACAGAAATGGACAGAAAAACAAACTAAAGTGTAAAACAATAAATAAACATCTAGGGAGATACTCTTTTAATAGAAAAATAGAAAGCCTACAGCACAATACAGGCCCTTTGGCCAACAAAGTTGTACCGAACATGTCCCTACCTTAGAAATTACTAGGCTTACCTATAGCAAATGTATATTCCTGTGAGGAGGAATAGTTCTTCAAGAAAGGTGAATGGTGTATGGCCAAGTCAGAAGGATGGGACTTAATTGAAAGAAAAAACACAGAATTTAACAAATTGTAGTTATGGTCAGCACATTGGGTAATTTTCAGAAGCCTGTAAAGGATGGACAAAATAAAGGAGTAAAGATAATGATGATAAATTGGTTGCAATGGCTGCAGCTTGCTAAAATTCACTGAATACTGGAAAGGTCACAAAGGATTGGAAGCCACAAATATCATGATGCTAATCAATGAAAGGAGGGAGACTAAAACTGGAAACCATAGGGAAATTTATGTAACATTTGTTATTGGGAAAATGTAGCAACTCATTAGGTAATAGCAAGATATTTTGAAAATCATGAGTCACTAAAGCGGAGTCAAAAGAGCTTTATAGAAAGGAAATGACATTTGGTAAATATGTTCTTTGAACATATGACAAAGATGGTGGATAAAGGGGAACCAGTATGTGTTAGGCATTTCTATTGGGAAATTGCTTTGATCAATAGTAACTTAGCAAGGGCCAATAAAAAGAAGTGAGGTGTAAGTGGGGCTGCTATTATTGGAGTCAACGTGTTTGAGTGGTCAGGCTTTGGCTCAACAGGCTAAGGCAAGAGCAGGTACAGGCTAGAACTTAAACTTGAGAAGTTAGATGCATATCACATGTAGGCAGGATGGTAGTCTAGGCAGTAGAATGTTCTTCCTGTGAGCTATGGGATTTCAGGGTTCCTAACAGTCTCCCTGAAGACTATATCTGCACCCAACATCAGCTCCTGACTGGCAGGGTCAAAGAACTGATGCACCTAGGACCATCCAGGAGGCTGAAGACTTTAAAGATGAGACTTTTACTGAAGTGGTCATACCCAGAGTGCACACTGAGGATAACTAAAGATTTTCAGATATATAAAGAGTAAAAGAGAGGTGCTGGAAAATGACGCTAGAGAGGTTGTAATGGTGGACAAAGGAATGGCAGGTGAACTTCATCAGTGTTTTATGTCAGTCTTCACTGTGGAAGACACTAGCAACATGCCAGCAGTTTGAGAGTGTCAGGGGCAGAAGTGAGTGTAGTTTCTAGTACTAAGGATAAGGTGCTTGGGAAGGTGAAAGTTCTGAAGGGAAATGTCATCCGGACCAAATGGACTACAACACAGGGTTCTGAAGGAGGTAGCTGAAGAGATTGTGGAGGCATTAATAATGATCTTTCAAGAGTCACTAAATTCTGGAATGGCTCCAGAGTATTGGAAAATTGCAATGTCACTCCACTCTTTAAGAAGGGAGAGAAAAAGAAGAAAGCAAATTATAAACCAGTTAGCCTGACTTCAGTGATTGTGTAGATATTAGAGTCCATTATTAAGGACGACGCTTTGGGGTTAATCTGTGGAATTCATTGTAATGGATTATGGTTAAAGTGGAGATTGATCGGCTTCTTGATCAGTCAGGATATAAAGCGTGATGGTGAGATAGTAGGAGAATGGGGTCGACAGGGTTAATAAAGCAGCCATGAAGGAATGCCGGAGCAGGCTCGGTGGGATGACTGGCCTAGAATTCTGCTCCTATGTCTTATAGTCTTACCATCTTAATTTCAGGTTAAAGTTCATATCTCCAAGGATACAGCCCTATGGATATTTGCCTAGTGTTTGACTACTGAGGTAATGCACTCTCACCAATGCATTTCAAAGTCAAAGTCACGGTAAAGTCAAAGTAAATTTATTATCAAAATTCCTATATGTCACCACATACTACCTTGAGATTCATTTTCTTGCAGGTATTAAAGAAATTCAATAGAATTTATGAAAAACTATTCATAAATAAAGACTAACAAAGTGCAAAAGAAAACGAATTATGCAAATAAATGTATAACTACATAGATAGTCAGACAGAGATAGATAGATAGATAGATAGATAGACAGATAGATAGATAGATAGAGATAGATAGATAGATAGATAGATAGATAGATAGATAGATAGATAGATAGACAGATAGATAGATAGATAGAGATAGATAGATAGATAGATAGAGAGAGAGAGAGAGAGAGAGAGAGAGGTAAGTAGAGAGATAAATAAATAAATACAATATACTGAAAACATATGTTGTAGAGAGTCTGTACCTCCTTCATAATGGTGGTAGCAAGAAGAGTTCATGGCCTGGATGGTGGGATCCTTGACGATAGAGGCTGCTTTCTTGTGGTAGCACTCCATGTAAATGTGTTCAATGGCATTTCTATGTAATGCAGCTGGAAAGCCAGATACACATTTGATACTTAGAAACATAGAAAACCTGCAGCACAATACCAGCCCTTCAGTCCACAAAGTTGTGCCGAACATGTCCCTACTTTAGAAATTACTAGGCTTACCAATAGCCCTCTATTTTGCTAAGCTCCATGTATCTATCCAAAAGTCTCTTAAAATACCCTATCATATCCACTTCCACCACCGTTGCCGGCAGCCCATTCTACGCACTCACCACTCTCTGAGTAAAAAACTTACCCCTGACATCTGCTCTGTACCTACTCCCCAGCACCTTAAACCTGTGCCCTCTTGTGTTAGCCATTTCAGCCCTGGGAAAAAGCCTCTGACTATTCACATGATCAATGCCTCTCATCATCTTATACTCCTCTATCAGGTCACCTCTCATCCTCCGTCACTCCAAGGAGGTAAGACCAAGTTCACTCAACCTATTCTCATAAGGCATGCTCCCCAATCCAGGCAACATCCAATCTCCTCTGCATCCTTTCTATGGCTTCCACATCCTTCCTGTAGTGAGACGACCAGAACTGAGCACAGTACTCCAATTGGGGTCTGACCAGGGTTCCATATAGCTGCAACATTACCTCTCGGCTCCTAAATTCAATTCCACAATTGATGAAGGCCAATACACCATACGCCTTCTTAAACACAGAGTCAACCTGCATAGCTGCTTTGAGCATCCTATGGACTCGGACCCCAAGATCCCCCTGATCCTCCACACTGCCAAGAGTCTTACCATTAATACTGTGGTCTGCCATCATATTTGACCTACCAAAATGAACCACTTCACACTTATCTGAGTTGAACGCCATCTGCCACTTCTCAGCCCAGTTTTGCATCCTATCATCCTTTTCCATAGTGAACACTGAAGCAAAGTACTCATTAAGTACCTCTGTTATTTCCTTAGTTCCATACATACTTTCCCACTGTCACATTTGATAGGTCCTATTCTTTCATGTCTTATCCTTTTGCTCCTCACATACTTGTAGAATGCCTTATGGTTTTTCTTAATCCTGCCCGCCAAGGCCTTCTCATGGCTCCTTCTGGCTCTCTTAATTTCCTTTTTAAGCTTCTTCCTGTTAGCCTTATAATCTTCTAAATCTCTAACATTACCTAGCTCACTGAACCTTTTGTAAGTTTTTCTTTTCTTCTTGACTAGATTTATTACAGCCTTTCTATACCACGGTTCCTGTACCCTACCGTAACTTCCCTGTCTCATTGGAACGTACCTATGCAGACCTCCACACAAACATCCCCTGAACATTTGCCACATTTCTTCCATACTTTGCCCTGAGAATATCTGTTCCCAATTGAAGCTTCCAATTTCCTGCCAGATAGCCTCATAATTCTCCTTACTCCAATTAAACACTTTTCTAACTTGTCTGTTCCTATCTCTCTCCAATGCTGTTGTAAAGGAGTTAGAATTATGAACACTATTTCTAAAATGCTCTCCCACTGAGAGATCTGACACCTGACCAGGTTCATTTCCCAATACCAAATCAAGTACAGTCTCTCCTCTTGTAGGCTTTTCTACATATTGTGTCAAGAAACCTTCCTGAACACACACAACAAACACCAGCCCATCTAAACCCCTTGCTCTAGGGAGATGCCGATCAATATTTAGGAAATTAAAATCTCCCATCATGACAACTCTGTTATTATTACACCTTTCCAGGATCTGTTTCCCTATCTGCTCCTTGATATCCCTGTTACTATTGGGCGGCCTATAAAAAACACCAAATAAAGTTATTGACCCCTTCCTGTTCCTAACCTCCACCCACAGAGACTACATATACAATCCCTCCATGATGTTCAACTTTTCTGCAGCCATGACACTATCTCTGATCAACAGTGCCACGCCCCCACCTCTTTTGCCTCCCTCCCTGTCCTTTCTGAAAAATTTAAAACCCGGAACTTGAAGTAACCATTCCTGTCCCTGAGCCATCCAAGTCTCTGTAATGGCCACCACATCATAGCTCCAAGTATTGATCCACGCTCTAAGCTCATCCACTTTGTTCACAAGTCTCCTTGCATTAAAATAGATACATCTCAAACCATCCGTCTGAGCGCGTCCCTTCTCAATCACCTGCCTATCCTCCCTCACACACTGTCTCTAAGCTTTCTCTATTTGTGAGCCAACTGCCTCTTTCCCAGTCTCTTCAGTTTGGTTCCCATGCCCCAGCAATTCTAGTTTAAACTTTCCCCAGTAGCCTTAGCAAACCTCCCTGCCAGGATATTGGTCCCCCTGGGATTCAAGTATAACCCATCCTTTTTGTACAGGTCACACCTGCCCCAAAAGAGGTCCCAATGATCTAGAAATCTGAATCCCTGCCCCCTACTCCAATCCCTCAGCCATGCATTTATCCTCCACCTCACTCTATTCCTATTCTCACTGTCGCGTGGCACAGGCAGCAATCCCGAGATTACTACCTTTGCGGTCCTGCTTCTCAACTTCCTTCCTAACTCCCTGTAGTCTTTTTTCAGGACTCTTCCCTTTTCCTACCTATGTCATTGGTACCAATATGTACCACCACCTCTGGCTGTTCTCCCTCCCACTGCCAGATATCTTGGATGTGATCTGAAACATCCCAGACCCTGGCACCAGGGAGGCAAACTACCATCCGAGTTTCTTTCCTGCAACTTCAGGATCTAAGCAGGAATGCTCCAGTTTAACCATGTTTCCATTTTTTTCATCTCTCCACAGTGGATAGATGGGGGTGGGGGGGGGGGGGAACACATTCTGTCCAAAACAAGGAAACACTACTTTTATTCACATTGTCAAATTATTATGAACAGTATATGCATCATCATTCTCTGCAGTCCTGATACTATCCTATATGATGGAAGAGAGGTTGTTACACTCTCAGCAGGTTCATTAGCATTCATATATATGTTATCAGGAGGCCAACATATGCATCCAAATGTCATGTTGCATCGCCAAGGTGTTTAATTGGATAGCAAGTTTTTTTAAAGTTGTGGTATTAATGAGTGGCAGGGTGGAGATACATCTCTACTAAAGGAGGTGTACGGTGCTCCTTGCCTCCGCTAACCTGCAGGTCACCCTTAGGCAAAGTGTAGCACCTGCTTAGCCCATCCCCCCACTGCCATCCCAATCAGGATCGCGTGAAGCCATGGGTGCAGATGGTGGATGGTTGTATGAGCAGCTGTTGCACATCACAAGATTGCAAGTCCTGGACCATTGATGTCAGCCAGACAATCTCTGAAGAGCATTGATAATGGCTGGGGTCACCCGGCCTGTACAAAACGTGGCCCAGGAAAAGGCAATGGAAAACCACTTCTGTAGAATTTTCCAAGAACAATCATGGTAATGGATCATGATTGCCAATGCCATACAACATGGCTTGTTATGTTGATGATGGTATCAATCATTGCTTAGCAAAGATAGCTTTTGTGATTCTATTGCTCATGAAACATTTAATTGGAAGAGTCATTAATGCCATCATAAATCCAAATGTTTGATACCATAACACACTTGGGCAACTAATGCTAAAGTTCCTTTCATTATTGCTTGTCAGATCACATTTCACACTTGTTTCTGTCTTCTGCAACAAAAATATACATCTAAAAACTTGCTTTGAAATACTACTTAAACAGGAAATGATTTGAACAGGATTCCTGTACAGGGTGAGAATGTGCTGTGCAGAGGCCTGACAATGAAGCCAATGTTTAGGTTGAGCAAATGTGCCAATGGTGCTTTTCCGAGTTAATTCGCTTTCTGCTATCACTTTGCTATCCGTAAAGTGAAACACAATTCTGCATTTTGCAAAAAAAAGTCGATTTGCAAACGAATGCAAAGTTTCTAGTTGAATTTGGTCCCATCAGCTACATAATGGGGGAATTTCTGTGATATGGGCTGTTTGGTAGGATGCATTCTGTGAACTCAGTGAAAGAGGCACTCTGGTCTGTCCAAAACCTGTTGGCTTTCTAGTGTGACAAGTTGTTCATAAGTGAATACTGCTGACTGGGCCATCAGAAATGCTCTGTGGGGAGGACCACAGTCCTGCGGCCACTGGACACTTTGTGGACAGGTCTTGTCTAACTGTCTCTATAACACTTAAGGCATGTTCAAAGAGTCCACATGATGGGCATTGATGTATTGCATCTGGAATGTACTGGTCTGATGACATTATGAATGTAAAGACAAGCATGTATTGATAGCTTGATATATCTCTTCCCACGCTATCTCCTGTTAAAATGCTATTCCCTTTTCTTGGTTTCTTCGCCTCCACCGTATCTGTTCCCAGGACACAGCTTTCCATTCCAGGACATCAGAGACACCCTCTTTTTTAAGGAATAAGGTTTCCCTCCCTCCACAATTGATGCTGCCCTCATCTACATCTCCTCCATTTCCCGTATGTCCACATTCACCCCATCTTCCTGCCACCTTAATAGTGATAGAGTTTATCTTGTATTTACCTACCACTCCATTAGCCTCTGCATCCAATGCATTATCCCCTGCAACTTCAGTCATCTCCAAAGGGACCCTACCACTAAACATACCTTTACTCCCACCCCCTCCGCTTTCCTCTTGCCCCTCCTCACAACTTTTTATTCTGGCATCTTCCCCCTTCCCTCTCAGTCTTGAAGGGTCTCAGCCCAAAACCTCAACTGTTTATTCCCCTCCATAGCTGCTGCCTGACCTGCTGAGTTCCTATGGCATTTTGTATATGATGCCATGTATTGATTGTATTGTATTTCCTGCATACATTTTTCTGAATAATGTTGATTTTTTGAAATGGAGAATAGCAGGTTTAGCAAAATCAACTGTGAAACAAGACCACACCAAATTAATCCTCGTTAACAGTAATGCACTGTTTGTTACAGTATCTGAGTGGCCCCACTTTAGCTCAAATGTTGATTTGATGACAATGACATGGAGAAAAGTAGAAGGCAAAAAACAGATTTAAGTCCAAATGAAAGGTCACAAGCCAAAACATCAACACAGCTTTTGCCTCCACAGCTGATACTCTTGGATAAAGGTGGGCAAGCAAAAAATCAGCTGCTAGAATAATTCAGAAGGAAAACCAAAAATTACGATAAGCACTCTTGTGTACAGACAAATATTTTGCTTACATAAGGCATGAGCTCAAAGTAAATATTCATTACTGGAATGTAGCAAACAGATCTTATACAAAACATTATATCCTGTTCAGCAGTGCTTCTTTCTGTGCATTAACCTTTACAGTGGAATCGTTAAAAAAAAAAGGAAGGTTATTTGCGAAGTAATTACACACAAGATGCTGGACGAACTCAGCAGTCATGCAGCATCCATGGAAAGGAATAAGGAATCAATGTTTCATGCCGAGACTCTTCATCAAGAACAAATTCAAGCCAGCTCAAACCAAGTGCAAAAGGAATATGGCATTTGAACAAAAAAATGATAGAAAATGACATGGAGGAGGGAGGTACTGCTGTAATAGAGCTGTTTGCAAGGAGGACCTAGATAATTACATTTAGGAACTGAGTGATGTTTTCTTTCACCTCAGAACGATAGAAATTTTATTTAGATCTGTAGTACACCTCAACCCATAATCATCCCAAAAGTCAGATACCACAAAGGGATCTAAAGAAAGGGCATGACTAAAATATATGTATTTACTTAGAATGTATCATTTTTTTACAAATATAGTTTCGCTCATTTTAACTACACATTCACTGGAGGCTGCCTAACCCGACACACATTGTCTTTTTGTCCTCGCATGTCCTCAGGCACGTGGCCATCTTTTACATCAGCTGGCCTGAGTTTGACTGAACTGAATGGTTTCCAGACCAGCAGCTTTCCTCCCCAAAGGTTCAAGTAGCCCTTAGCTTCTTGCAAAAATTTACAATAAGCACCAGTCTCACTTCTGACGGAAGCTATCTTTTCCATCAGAACTGAAACTCTGATACAGCTTTTAATTACAATTTAATTTAGTGATACAGCATGGTAACAGGGCCTTCCAGCCCAATGAGCTCCTGTTGCTCAGTTATAGCCATGTGACCAATTAACCTACTTACCTGTATGTCTTTGGAATGTGGGAGAAAACCAGAGGACCCAGAGGAAATGCACACGATCTCAGAGAGAACCTACATGCTCCTTACAGACAGCGGCAGTCTTTTGTGGGACTTTAAATCTCAATCACTTGTTTATTTGTCCAGGATTATGAATCAATAACATAACATAACCATAGCACCTTTTTGCCTCCTAAAGCCAGAAAGCTCATTTATGATTTACTGTTGAAAATACTCCCGAACAGTGGAATAATACTTAGTATAGATCTATCTTTAATAGTAGAGATACCGTATATGAAACCATAGCTGCTTCCTCTGTTTTGTAACAGTAATACCAGTTGAACCTTAACACTTCCCACAAGTCTGATTGGCAATGATGATTTGAAGCTGTACACTGGAAACTTCTCAGAACCCACACACTCAGTGTATCAATTCAGAATTTAGGACCTTTCTTCTCAAGAACTTTTTCACAAAGAAGTATGGAAGCTGGAGAGGTGGGGAATATTATAATTTATAAAAGACATTTAGCCAGGTAAATAATTAAGAATTGCAGGGAACTGGGACTAG
The DNA here is from genome assembly GCF_048418815.1 of Hemitrygon akajei. Lineage (NCBI taxonomy): Eukaryota > Metazoa > Chordata > Chondrichthyes > Myliobatiformes > Dasyatidae > Hemitrygon > Hemitrygon akajei. Next base: position 153,176,701 of record NC_133128.1, read on the forward strand.
CTTAGGTAGGCAATTTGGTTGGCATGGACAAGTTGAGCCAAAGAGCCCATTTCTGTGCTACGTAACTCTGTGAACTGGGAACTAACTGAAATGTCGAGGCCACCCAATGTGCATACTAATGACAATCCTTCAATAATAACTTGGGTACTTTGGCCTCTAGTTGAATGTGCCAGGTATTCAATTGAGCACATACAAGTGAATGATTTTAGGCCCCATTATCTCCTCTCTTTATAGGTTAACAACACACTGAGTGTTAAGATACTGCATGCGCATTCTACCCCAGTCTCATGGTTCCCATCGCATGGAGAATCAGACAGAAGAGAACATCTGTGAATGGAATTCAATTTTGTTGCCAGATTTGCTATTCTATTGATGACAGACAGCCTTCAACCTGCAGAATAATGGGCACAATGGCCCACAGGCTGAATACCTTTATGATTTTCCAACGGGCTGCAATCAGTGAGACAGGTCATTCTTTGGTGATGCAGCGCAAGGTTTAAAAAGATTTTGGGTGCTTTTGGCTCTTTTTTGGCAAGCTGGAATCAGCGTGGGTCCAATAAAAAGAAAGATGTGTAAGCAGAGCAGCCATTATTGGAGTGGGGCAATGCTAGAGTGCTCTGATCAACAGGATTGGACAAGAACATGTTTGGCAAAACCAAATAAGTTTCAAATAAGTTTTTTTTTCTGTTAATGCATAGCTGGGACACTGAGAATGGGTCCAGAGGTAATGGTATGGTCTTAGTGTGAGATGTGGGGACTATGGGAGATATCCAGTCTCCCCGGTAACTATATCTGCAGCTCTCATCATTGTGGATTTGGCATCCAACACTGCCTGGTGAACAAATTCCACAGATTCACTACTCTCTGGTTAAAGAAATTTCTCCTCATCTCCATTCTAAATGGATGTCCCTCTGTTCTGAAGCTGTGTCCTCTGGTCTTAGACTTCCCACCTTCCACTCCACATCCATTCTATCAAGGCTTTTCAACATTCAATAGGTTTCAATGAGATTCCCCCTCATTCTTCTGAATTCCAGTGAGGACAGGCCCAGTGCCATCAAACGCTCTTCATATGACAAGCCTTTCAAGCCCAGAATCATTGTTGTGAACCTCTTTTGAACCCTCTCCAATGTCAGTGCATCCTTTCTTATATAAGGGGCCCAAAACTGCTCACAATAGTCCAAGTGTGGCCTCAGCATTACATCTTTGCTTTCATGTTCTAGATCTCTGAAAATGAATGATAACATTGCATTTGCCTTCCTCACCACCAGCTCAACCTGGAAATTAACCTTTAGGGGAATCCTGCACAAGGACTCCCAAGAACCTCTGTACCTCCATTTAGAAGGTAGTCTATGCTTTTATTTCTACAATACCGTACACTTCCTGACACTGTATTCCATCTGCCCCTCCTCTGCCCCATTCTCCGAATCTGTCTAAGTCTTTCTGTAGCTTTTTTGCTTCTTCAACACTATTTGCCCCTCCAACCATCTTCATATCATCCACAATTTTGGCCACAAAGCCATCTATTCCATCATCTAAGTCATTGACATGCAATGTAAAAATAAGTGGTCCCAACACAGACCCCAGTGGAATACCACTAGTGACTGGCAGCCAACCAGAAAAGGCTCCCTTTATTCCCACTTTTTGGTTCCTGCCAACCAGCCAATGCTTTATCTATGCTAGTAACTTTCCTATAATACCATGGGCTTTTAACTTGTTAAGTAGCATCATGAATCGCACCTTGTCAAAGTCCTTCTAAAAATTCAAGTACACAATGTTCATCAATTCACCTTTGTCTATCCTGCTTGTTATTTCTTCAAAGAATTCTAACAGATTTGCTGGGCAAGATATTCCCTTAAGGAAACAATTCTGACTTCAACTTATTTTATCATGTGCCTCCAAGTACCCCGAAACCTCATTTTTAACAATCAACTCCAACATCTTTCCAACCCTAAGGTCAGACTAACTGGCCTATAGTTTCCTTTCTTCTGCCTCTCTCCTTTCTTGGATAGTAAAGTGAGATTTATAATTTTCTAGTCTTCTAGAAACATCCCAGAATCCCGTAATTCTTGAAAGATCATTACTAAAGCCTCCACAATCTCTTCAGCCACCTCTTTCAGAACTCTGGGGTGTAATACAATTGGTCCAGGTGACTTATCTACTTCAGACCATTCAGTTTCTCAATAACTTTCTCTCTAGTAATGGCAACTTCACACACTTCATGTCCCCTGACACCTGGAACTTCTACCATACCACTAGTGTCTTCCACAATGATGACTGATGCAAAATATTTATTCAGGTTGTCCACTATTTCCTTATCCCCTATTACTACCTCCCCAGCATCATTTTCCAATGGTTGGATATCTACTGTCACTTCTATTTTATACTTTATATGTCTGAGGAAACTTCTGTTATCCCCTTTATTATTGGCTAGTTTACTTTCATATTCCATCTTTACCCTCTTAATGTTTTTAGTTACGTTCTGATAGTTTTTAAAAGCTTTCCAATCCTTAAACTTCACACTAAATTTTGCTGTATTACATCCCTCTCTTTGGCTTTTATGTTGGCTTTGACTTCTCTTGTTAGCCATGGTTGTGTCATCCTCCCTTCAGAATACGTCTTCTTTGGGATCTATATGTCCTGTGCCTTCTGAATTGTTCCCAGAAATTTCCAGCCAGAAAACAGGGGAGGTTGATATGTCCTTGATTAATCAGAGCATCAAAGGTTATGGGAGAAAGCAGGAGAATGGGGTTGGGAGGGACAATAAATCAGCCATGATGAAATGGTGGAACAGACTCAAATGGGCTGAATGACCTAATTCTGCTCCTATATCTTTTGATCTGATGGTCTTATGATCAAGGCAAATCTAAGCAAGTGATCAAAATAATCTCCCACTGGTTCTGCAGCAAAAGCTCGAGCTATTAATCATCTCTTATAAGTGTATATTACAAATGATAAAATCTGCAAGCAAAATATTTGGATGGCGAAGAAAACTCATTGATCGCTTTATAAGCACCTTAAGCTGAGGTTTGCATACTAGATTATGCAGTAGTGAAGTGCTTGGAGCATATTTTGTGGGTGATATGCAAGGAAACAATTGGTAATTATGTTATTACAAAGTGAATCATAAGTGTGTAATAATTAATTTGCACTGGAAAATACATATAAACTAAAAATTACACTGAGACAGCTGAACTACTACTACCTTGAAATATAATTGCATGACTGACATGTTTATGTCTCATGTTAGAACTTAAGCACTTAAGTGATATTTTTCCTTCTATCATACATTGTCAGAATTCTTTTCAGGTGCCCACACACCTGCTGAAAGGGACACGCGTTAGACCATACGAAGCATGCATATTCCCACTGGTAACAAGAGCCTCAAGATGCTAATGGAGATAATTCTGGCACCTAGGCGGGGGGAGGGGGGGTGGCTAAAGACAAGAACATCTACAGTGGGGCATATTGTAGACACAGCATAAGCATAAGGGCAGCACATATCTGTGGTAGGCTGAAGTCTCCACAGTGCCCTGCTTGGATAAGTGAATGTTGATGTAGAGCTGGCCTTAGATGAGTGGCAGTATATAATGCTGGAGTCTACTGTGCTCCCTGACATCTTATTCATGCTCTTGGACAGCCAGTCAAAGTGCTAGGTATCTCCATGTGCATTCACATTCACTTCTGTCCACTGGCTGTCCCACCATAGTCTCCATCTGAGCCTCCTGAGAGCAGGTGATGCACATACTCACTCTCCAGTGAGCTGATGTGTGAGCTACCTTTATAGATGCAAAGGAGTGATTATGGTGGAAGGGTGCTGGTGAGAGGGCCATAATTAAATCAACTGCATACCTCAAGCAGGAGAGAGTGGAGTTCCAGGGGATATGGAAAGAAACATGAGATATGAGAGTATTTCTTCCTCAGTGGTCCCTGGTTCCCTGCTGGTCACTGATTGCTTGGTGGATTTCTAAATGGTAGCTGACATCCTGCTCCCCAAAGTGAGGCAGAGGTCTCCTGCTCCTGTAAGAATGTTAGTGAGTGGGTGTGTCTGCATCTATGTGTGCATATCTGTTGGGATGGGTGTTTGAATGGGTGTGTGTGTGTATGAGTTTGGGGATGTGTGATATTGGCCATTGGAGAAGAGTTGGACATGTGCACAGCAGTGAGATTTGATGCTGTTTCCATTGATCTTAACTGGACACTGTGAAGTCATTGAGTTTTTTCTGTCACTTGGACAAGGCAATAGGGGCATCAACTCCTGGCACTGAGGTCTCTCATCGCACAAGTATCATTGCTGACCTTGCGTCCAGCAGGATGCATATCCCCTGGAACTCCACTCTCTCCTGCTTGAGGTATGCAGTTGATTTAATTATGGCCCTCTCACCAGCACCCTTCCACCATAATCACTCCTTTGCATCTATAAAGGTAGCTCACACATCAGCTCACTGGAGAGTGAATATGTGCATCACCTGCTCTCAGGAGGCTCAGATGGAGACTATGGCGGGACAGCCAGTGGACAGAAGTGAATGTGAATGCACATGGAGATACCTAGCACTTTGACTGGCTGTCCAAGAGCATGAATAAGATGTCAGGGAGCACAGTAGACTCCAGCATTATATACTGCCACTCATCTAAGGCCAGCTCTACATCAACATTCACTTATCCAAGTAGGGCACTGTGGAGACCTCAGCCTACCACAGATATGAGTCACATAATGGGCCAGTGCCACAATGGAAGCCTTACAATCTCAACCTCCTCCCAGGTGAGCTAAGACTCTAGGTGCCATGGCTCTGGATTCAGGTGCTTTGAGAATGCCACAGAGTTCCAGCTCACTATCAAAAGGGGATTGACCATACCTCACCTCTGGAAACACTAATGTGACACCTATCCTCTTTCTTGACAGTGGAGCCTGTGATCATATCCAGGTTTAAATATGATATAATCTTCAATCTTTCCTTTTTATATTGTGTATTAAGATTACATTGTTTGCCAAACCCAGAAGAAATGAGTTTGCTATTAGAATAAAGATTAACCAACATGTGCTGGTATATTCATTTGCTTTTCTTCCAACCTGGTGCTTGTAGTGTGGCCTCCATTTCAATGGTGAAACCAAAGCATAGACCAGGTGACTGTTTTGTGAAATGTCTGTGCTCTGCCTATAGCAACCATTTCGAGTTTCTAGTTGCATGTCATTTTAACTCTTGGAAGTGAAGATGGATCATTATGTAAAGGCAGGACTTCATGAAGCCAAATGTGCTCTTCACTCACTAAATTTAAACATTACCAACATTGAGTTATGAAGCTATATAGTGCAGAAACAGGTACTCCAACCTGCCAATTCCATGTTGACTATTTTACCCTCCTACACAAATCCCATTTCCACTCTCCTGGTCATTATCATTCAAGTATTTGTCTAAATATCCCTTAAACATAATGGGCCTAGCTGATATCCTCATCTTCCCTGACAGCATGTTCCAGATATTACACACTCTGTAAAAGACTGTTCCCCACTCTCCTTAAACCTATGCCCTCTTATTTCTGGTACCACTTCAAAGAAAAAAAAGACATGCACTACCTACCGTATCAATGCACATATAATTTTATATACAGTAGCTGGGGATTTGCCTGGTGGCCACTGATGGAGTAACAGCTCTCTGCTGGTGCTCCTAACTTACTTACTTTTGTCTCCAACCTTCTGAAATACTACTGTTAGATGGGTTATTATATTACTATGACTACCAAAGCAGCTTTGCAAGCTATTACGGGCTTAATTCAAAAGCTTACTGAGGAGGTTCAACAGCTCAGAAAAGAAGCGTCAGCTGATTCACAACAGATCAGCGTTGAAATTAAACAAATAGGTATGAAATTAGAAGATATTCAAGCAATTCTAACCGAGCATGATAAGAAGATAAAGGAACATGAAGAGGTTCTTACTATACTGGACAAGACAATGGATGATTTGCAAAAGCTGTATGAAAAACAATCCAAGTCCAATGAAATATTGAGACAGAAGATTATTGATTTGGAAAACAGGGGAAACAATTTACAAATCTTGACACTTACAGAGCAAACGGAAGGAGATAATCCTAAATAATTCTTTGCAAACCTTTTAATGGAATTATTCCCTGATATTATAAAGTCTCTGACTTTGATTGATCGTGCTCACAGATTGCCTATCTACGGATCAACTTCAAAATCAAAACCAAGATCAGTCATTATATGTTTCCATGAATTTCAAATAAAGGACCGTCTGATTCGTGATGCCCGTGGAAAAGGTATGATTGACTACCAAGGTCAGAAGGTTCGTATTGTTGAAGATTTTTCATCAGAAGTTATGGCAGAACGTGTTAAGTTTTAAAAAGTTATGGAGGAGCTATACAGCCAAAATTTTAAGCCTTCTCTTCATTCTCTGGCTCAACTGAGAATCACAATGGAAGATGGATCATTTAAATGGTTTTATATGAAGAAGCAGGCGCAAGAATTTTTAGACTCAAAAAAATTACTGTATATATATATTGAATAGATGAAAAATCTGGCAAAAACAGAAATACTATATATAGAAACATAGAAAATAGGTGCAGGAGTAGGCCATTCGTCCCTTCGAGCCTGCACCGCCATTCAGTATGATCATGGCTGATCATCCAACTCAGAACCCTGTACCTGCTTTCTCTCCATACTCCCTGATCCCTTTAACCACAAGGGCCATATCTAACTTCCTCTTAAATATAGCCAGTGAACCGGCCTCAACTGTTTCCTGTGGCAGAGAATTCCACAGATTCAGCACTCTCTATGTGAAGAAGTTTTTCCTCATCTTGGTCCTAAAAGGCTTCCCCTTTATCCTTAAACTGTGACCCCTCGTTCTGGACTTCCCCAACATTGGAAACAATCTTCCTGCATCTAGCCTGTCCAATCCCTTTAGAATTTTATACGTTTCAATAAGATCCCCCCTCAATCTTCTAAATTCCAGTGAGTATAAGCCTAGTCGATCCAGTCTTTCTTCATATGAAAGTCCTGTCATCCCAGGAATCAATCTGGTGAACCTTCTCTGTACTCCCTCTATGGCAAAAGTGTCTTTCCTCAGATTAGGGGACCAAAACTGCACACAATATTCTAGGTACAGTCTCACCAAGGCCTCCCTGCTCCTGTACTCAAATCCTTTTGCTATGAATGCCAACATACCATTTGCCTTTTTCACCGCCTGCTGTACCTGCATGCCCACCTTCAATGACTGGTGTACAATGACACCCAGGTCTCATTGCATCTCCCCTTTTCCTAATCGGCCACCGTTCACATAATAATCTGTTTTCCTGTTCTTGCAACCAAAGTAGATAACCTCACAGTTATCCACATTAAATTGCATATGCCATGAATTTGCCCACTCACCTAACCTATCCAAGTCACCCTGCATCCTCTTAGCATCCTCCTCACAGCTAACACCGCCGCCCAGCTTCGTGTCATCCGCAAACTTGGAGATGCTGCGTTTAATTCCCTCATCTAAATCATTAATATATATTGTAAACAACTGGGGTCCCAGCACTGAGCCTTGTAGTACCCCACTAGTCACTGCCTGCCATTCTGAAAAGGTCCCGTTTACTCCCACTCTTATATACAGTAGCTCTCTCAAATCACCCCTAGGCCTCCTTCACTCCAGCAATGAAAGTCCAGACTGTCCAACTTCTCCTTGTAACTAAAGAGCTCCAATCTAAGCAATATTCCTGCAATTCTCCTCTGCATTCTCTCCAGCACAACCACACTTTTCCCATAGTATGGTGACTAGAATGGTACACAATAATCCAAGTACGCCTAAACCAGTTCTTTATAAACTTGAATCATGGTATACCAACTTGTATGTTTTATGCAACACACACAAAATGCTGCAGGAACTCAGCAGGTCAATGTTTTGGGCCGAGACCCTTCTTCAGGACAGATGTCTATAGGATAGATTTCCATGGATGCTGCCTTTCTCACCTTTATGCTCTGTGAGCTGACCTATGAAAACAAGCATTCTATATGTTGTTGTGTATTTAATATTTCTGTAATATATGAGTAATATTGTAAATATATTGTTTGATTACCTTCCTTTCTTTATTTAAATAATTCATTACGGGTTATATGTAAAATTATGTGAATGGCATATGTCATTACATTACCACGTCATATGAGCACGCCTCAATAAAAGGAAAATTAAACTAGGCATGCATCTCCCAGCTCCATGTTTTTCTTTCAATTAGTTTTTTGTTTGAGTAATAAAACATAACAGTAGTGACGAGTAAGTTTTAAAATAAACCACAAACAACTACCTACCTGTTGAAGTGCAGGAGACATTCAAGATTTTTTAAAAAGGCGCAGTGTGCTTTCTTTGCAAGAGGAGCAGAAGGTCAAGTTAAAAGAAATACAGACAATGGACAAAATTCACAGGTTCATAAACAGTGAGTACTAGGTGATAATAATAATAAGTTTTTAAAAGCAGTAATGGCTGCTACATTAGAAAGACAGATGTGTTCGATTGCACAAGGGATAACTGGTTGATGTATACTGATCAAATTGAGCATATTTTGAACAAATGAAATAGCCAATGAAAAGTAAGTGCCAGTTTTGCTGAGAGTATTGGGTGGAAAAGCATACAGTTTGCTTAGAGGTTGACTGCTCCAACTAAACCATCCAAAATTTTGCTGATATTGTGAAAGTAATGCAGGACATTTGGAACCAAAACTATTGTTGATTGCAAAATGTTTTAAGTTTCATATTGGAATCCAAAGGAAGGGGAGACCTTTCCAGTGCATGTGGCTGAATTGAAGAGCTTGTGCATTGTCAGTTCAGTAATGGATGAACACATTGTATTACCATTCTGGCAGGGGTTCAATTACACCTGACCAACGCAGACTTTAATGTCAAACTTGCAGAAATGTAACAAAGTTGGACCTATACTGTACAAAGAGCATGTCAGGCAGACAAAAGTAAATAGACTGCTCAAGGTAAAGAATTTTTTTTAAATCAAGTTGGAATTTCAAACAGACCACTAATCTGCATGCTGTTGATGAAAAATCCGATAATGATGAGAGTGATACAGAACTAAGTAGCCTTGAGATTTACAATGTGAAAACTAACAATAGACAAGCAATATGGCTTATACCAGAAGTAAATGGTAAGTTAATTAAAATATTAAACGTTGGCATTGGCTTGGCGATTTCAGTCATTGTGCAAAATGAATTTGAATGGCATTTTAAAGATACTGAATTGAAGCCTGCAGATATCCAGGTAATAACTGATACTAGAGAAAAAGTAACTCCACTATGAGTGACATTCATAACAGTGAGATTCAACAACCAACAGACCACCATAGGCTTGGAGGGCCAGCATCGGGGGCTGTGATTCACTGAGCCAACTACGACTAGATTAGAGATCCTCAACCACCTGTGTGCCACATTTCCTGCAAAAGAGTCAACTGAAAGCAACTGGATGATGCCACAGCAGTGTTCAATGATGGCACTGGAAAATGCAAAGATATCAAGGGCTGAGCTTAATCGCAGAGAGACTGAAGGAATTCTTTCTGAGGTAGAGTAGAGGCTGTGGGCAATGACAGTGGTCCCAGCAGCCAAGAAGGATGGGGCGGTCAGGGTCACTGGTGATCTTAAAGCAATGTTCATCCCAGTGCTGAAAGTAGATCATTACCCTCTGCACAGGATAGAAGATATCTTCAAAAACCTTTCTTGTGGGAAACACTTTTGCAAAGTGGACTTAGCTGAGGCCCACATACACATGGAGCTGGAAGAAGCTGCCAAATTATCAGTCTTCACTGGGGAAGAAACTAGCAGTATGGTGGCAGTCAGGGGGAATGAAGAGTGTGGTTATCATAACTAGAGAGAAGCTTCTTGGTAAACTGAAAGTTCTGAAGGTAGGTAAGGCTCATGGACAAGATGGTGTACACCCCAGAGTTCTGAAAGAGGTGGCTGAAGAGATTGTGGAGGCATTAATAATGATCTTTCAAGAATCACTAGACTAGAGAATTGCAGATGTCACTGCACTCTTCAAGAAGGGAGAGAGACAGAAGAAAGAAAACAATAGGCCAATTAGTCTGACCTCAGTGGTTGCGTAGATGTCGGAGTTGTTTATTAAGGATGAGGTCTCAGGGTACTTGGTGGTACATGATCAAATAGGCTGTAGACACCATGGTTTCCTCAAGGGAAAATCTTGCCTGACAAATCTGTTGGAATTCTTTGAACAAGTATCAAGCAGAATAGACAAAGGCAAATCAGTTGATGTTGTGTACTTGGATTTTCAGACGGCCTTTGACAAGGTGCCAGAGATGAGGCTGCTTAACAAGCTAGGATCCTATGGTATTACAGGAAAGATTCTAGCATGGATAAAGCATGAAAAGGCAAATGTGATGTTAGCATTCATTTCAAGAGGACTAGAATATAAAAACAAAGATGTAATATTGAAACTTTATAAAGCACTGGTGAAGCCTCACTTGGAGGATTGTGAGCAGGCTTGGGCCGCTTATCTTGGAAAGAAAATACTGAAACTGGAGAGGGTTCAAAGGAGGTTCACAGAAATGATTTCAGGATTGATTGAATTGTTATATGAAGAACATCTGATGGCTGTGGGCCTGTATTCACTAGAATTTGAAAGAATCAGGGTTGAGCTCATTGAAACCTACTGAATGGCCAAAGGCATTGATGTGGAGAGGTTGTTTCCTTTGGTGGGAAAATCTAAGACTAGAGGACACAGCCTCAGAATAGAGGAGCAGTCTTTCAGAACAGAGATCAGAATGAATTATTTTTAGCCAGAGAGTGGTAAATCTGTGGAATTCTTTACCACAGGCAACTGTGGAGGCCGAGTCTTTATGTATATTTAAGGCAGGGGTTAACAGATTCTTGATTGTTCAGGGCATGAAGGGATACAGGAAGAATGCAGGAGACTGGGGCTGAGAGGAAAGTTGAATCAGCCATGATGAAATGGCAGAGCAGACTCGATGGGCCAGATCACCTAATTCTGCTCCGATATCTTGTGGTCTTATGATCTCAACTGTTGAGGACAGTTGTATGACATCCATAAGTTCTTGTAGTAGCTGGCCATTCCAGTTTATGGATTCCTACAGCCATAAGAAATCCTCTTTGCCTCCATAATTTTCCAAAATCATAAACAACTCCAAAAGAATATTAACAATCAGTGTAGAAATTAGCTGATCTTCCTTCTGCCAACTTACAGACTTCAATCAAAGCTTTTAGTTCTGCCTGTGCACAGTAGTACCAGAAGCCATGCTTCCTGATGCTAGCAATTTGGTTTCACATAGAATGGTCCAACCAACCATTCGAATTCCTGTTTCAATTATTGAGGAGTCCTCAGTGTACAGAATAAGATCTTTGGCAGAGTAATAACCAACAGGATGTTATTGATCTCCATCTTGAGTTAAGACTGCCATCATATGTTTCTTGTTGACATACAAGATACTGGTCAACCTGTATCAGGGATTCCTAATGCAGGTGCAGTACACAATGTTGTCATTAAAATTTGAAACACTTACACTTGTTCTTCTTTAAGAATCACAGGGTCGTCTGAGCACTTACAGCTTTTCAGTTGATTGCTGAGTGATTTGGGCAATAGTTGATGTATCTGCCACTAGAGGGGTTAGCTTGTCAGTACATTGATTAGCAGCCCAGTAATCCACTGTCAGTCTCCTTTGATAGGTTCCATCTTTAGTCCCGCATGTCCTTACTCTCTTCATCTTTATTAGAGTAGGCTGTGACATAGCTGTCAATCTTATTGTTTCATCGTTGTCATCACTATCACTACTATCCTCAGTTGAGTCACTTGAGGCTGCTGTAGAATCCATGGCATGTCCATCCTGTAATTCCTTGGAGCTCAGATGGCGGCACTGTCTGAGGACTGTTTGATGTCAAAATCAGGTTTGTTATCACCGGTATGTGACGTGAAATTTGTTAACTTAGCAGCAGCAGTTCAATGCAATACATTGAACTGTTTCCCAAGGAGAAGTGTGAAAAAAAGTGTAACTGACAGCATCACTGTCAGTATCACCCTCTTGAAGTCATGAGGAACCTTTGGAGTCTGCTATGAAGCATATACTTTGAGTTTATTTCACATTTTATATTTCTTTTTTTATTTGGTTAGTAAACATCTCTACTCATCCCATTAACCTTTTCATTCACTCAGTTAACTCACAAATTCAATTCTCAAGCAGACTGCATGTTCTTATTTTTAACTCACACAATCCAGGCACTGTCCTTTCCCTCAGGCATTCTCTAGATCTTATCACTTGCCTTCTTAATAAGCTTAACAATTGTTCAACTAACACACACAAAATGCTGGAGAAACTCAGCAGGCCAGGCAGCATCTATGGAAAAGAGTACAGTCGGCGTTTCGGCCCGAGACCCTTGTTGGTATTTTGCATCTGTATTTTTTATTAATCTTATAAAAATGAGGTGTTTTATTCAGGTAACAGCTTGGTTTCACAATTTTTAATTGGTTTAATTGTACATACTTTTTATTACATTGATGCAATCTGAAATACTAATTGTTGCAACCGATAGATGTCCCATCATCAAAGTATTAATAGATTGCTACTAATAGATTGTGCAACCAACGCTTCAATAGATTGACATGCAACCAAAATTTCATTAGAATGTCCTGCAGCCCCCCGCCCCCAGCTTGTACGGCTGAATCCATTGTTAATTTCAGGGCTCGTCCAGATTTTACAGATTTTTTTTCAAAATAGCATCATAGTAGTGTTACGTTCCCAGTAACCGGGTGACTTACCAGCAAAGATAGAGAGGTCCGCTGAAGTCTGATGGTACTATTTTCAAATGTTTTTTTATTTATAAAGGGGCACAAACGTATGGTTAATACAAAACATTCAGATCATATACGTCGTCAAAACTCAATCTAAAGCACAGGTATAGTAATAATCAATCAGAAATAAGCTCTATCATTGTCTAGGGGATAATACTGAGTCCAATGGAATATAAGAGTCACTCAAAATCTGCAGGCTTTCCCGTTTTGGGAACTGCTGGTATTTCACGTGTTGGAGAGAGAGAGTGGTGAGAAAGAAGGAACACTTGCCCGTCGTCTTTACGAAGAAAATCCCGGTTGTTAGTTAAAACGGTTTTCCTTTGGTTTCAGCCACAGACTCCCGATCCGGAATCTAACGCACGTGGCTTCCTTCAAAATGGCTTCCCGCTCCGACGGGAAGCGCTATCGTGTCTTCTTCGTGTGTCTCCTTGGTGCGTCTGAGGCCCCGCCTCGGCAGCCCACCTTTTATCTGGACTGGCAGGGTTGTAGATGTCAATCAGGGTGGGGGTGAGGTAATCTTTCCCCCATCACCCAGCCCACGTTGCCCTGAGGGTTTGCACGTAGTCCAGTCCCTTATTCCACAAAGGTGTCTCCCAAGACAATGGCTATGTCCATGGCTTTTGTCCGGCTGAGAGGCCAGCCCACATTCCAAACCGTAAGGCTTCTCTCTCTCTCTTGCGATTCTCATAAAGGAGGGGGCTGGGATCATAACAGTAGTTTCCTTACTCCTATTTCCATCTGATGATGTACCAAAGCCAGAATTAGGTTTTCTCTCAGACAATTTGGAATTAGAGGAAGCTCTTACCTCTCGTTTAAGTTTAGTCATGAAAATTTTCTACTTTGTCTGGGATTCTTCCAAGTCCTTAAATCTTCACAACCATCATTGCTGACTATGCCAAATTAGAGCTAGAATTAGAATTAGAATTTTATTTCTTACATCCATCTCACAACATGAGAGAGTGATAATCTTTATGTTGCATCTCCATCGCTTTGTACAAGCAATAAGGAAGGGAAATGTGGGAGGATATTCCCCAGATACTAAGATTGTATACATAATTGCTTTGTATACATTCATGTACAATGTACAGTCAGATATTGTTAGTTTCTGATGCTTTTGATCCAAGGATCTTTTGGAAGTCAGGAAAGAGGCATGAAAATTTTTGCATCACCATCATTTTATTAAGAGTTGAGAGATCAAAGAGAACTGGAAACTGACAGTACAAGGAGCCTAAGAGGAAAGAATAAGGACTAAAGGTGGCAGGGTTACATGTTCAGCTCATTTTATACCATAAACAACAAACATTCCATTCAATTATGTCTATAAGAGTCAGCCAATCAAATAGCCTCTATTCAAATAATGCAATGCTAGAGATCTTTCCAGACTTGCAAAGAACTGTAGCAATTGTATACACAAACTGTGACCACTAGGAAAGTTACATATATATAGGTAGTTATATAAAACACAAGTAGGCAATTAATTGTTAAATTGCAGAGAAAATAACCACTATACAGTCTAATCCAACACTGAACATGCTGGTCCTAAACTCTTACTTACTTACCTTTTCTAGATTCATTTTTGTCAGTTGTCATTTTCCCTGAAAGCTTCTGCTCCCAATCACCAACATGCTCACCTTAATGACACCTCCTCAATCCACACACTCCTGAACAATTCCTAACTGAGTAGTACAGGCACATCACTGACTGTACTTGGGAGTGGGGCTGGGGAGGGGGTTTGACAGCAACAACGACAAACAAGGGCACACACTTAAATCTGCTGGACTGCCGTTGGGAAGAGAGTGAATAAAATTATTCTCGGTCTCAGCGAGAACCATAGCAATCATCTAAGCAGGTTCCTATCTTTACAAACGAGAAAGAAGGATCAATCAAGATGCTGCTTGAAGCTGATGGGGTTTGGTGAATGAAGGTGTGAGTAGATCATTAAATTTAAGCCACAGCCATTGTATTATACTGTAGTTGACCAAGTCTCATATGTGTTTTGGGGGGGAGGAAGTTAATTCTAAATTTTTACACCTTTTTTTCCTTAAGTGGTAAATACTGACCTCAACACTGAGCAGTCTAAATCAAATTTAAAGTTACATCTCAGTGTTGTGAACTCCCCCAAAAGAGGCAGTAGGTGCTTAGAAATTCAACCCTGCTCAGAACTCCTAAGCATACTGCATAGTCAAATCAGTCTGATGCTCTTCTAGCTCTGGAATTCATTCAATCAAAGTCAAACACATTCTATTCAAACAGTAACTGCTCACCCAAAGAAAACATTAACCCAACCTAAAACACACAAGTGTCAGGGTGAATCTTCCTCTATTTTGCCCTTCAATGTCATTGATTATCTGAAACACCTCAGTTAGACCATTTCTTAATTCACTATCATTAAGAGGACAAACAACAATTAAGTGAAAACAACACAGACGGCAAGGAACCAGAAACAAGTCTGGAACTTTGCCACGTGAACTTACACAGGACAGTTTACTCTGCCACATCATAACTCTGTGAAGATTTTCCAAACAAGTTTTCCTTATAAAAGGTACTGCTTCCTTAACTTTACGTCTGACTTTAGCATTTAATAATAACCATAAGTGATATTGAAAAGATATTGGTGCACTACATCAGATTTAGAAACAGAGAAACATAGAAAACCTACAGCGCAATACAGGCCCTTCAGCCCACGATGCTGTTCTAAATATGTACTTACTTAGAAATTACCTAGGGTTACCTATAGCCCTCTATTTTTCTAAGCTCCATATACCTATCCAGGAGTCTCTTAAAAGACCCTATCGTACCTGCCTCCACCACCATCACTGGTAGCTCATTCCGCACACTCACCACTCTTTGCGTAAAAAACCTACCCCTGACATCACCTCTGTACCAACTTCCAAGCACCTTAAAACTGTGTCCTCTTATGTTAGCCATTTCAGCCCTGGGAAAAAGCCTCCTACTATCCACACGATCAATGCCTCGCGTCATCTTATATACCTTAGGAGAAGGAAAACTCTGACTTTAAACATCCGCTGCCTTGCAGCCATACTCACCCTTGGGAAAGGCTTCAAGAGTAAACCCCAAGGAAAAAATCCGGAGCCAGGGTTCCTGAGAGAGTTTGATGTTGCTTACAACTTCACTCTGGCAACCTCAGTGACGACACTGGTGCCAAGCTGTATCAGCGCTTGCCCTTCCCTTGGACTACATCAGTGACGTGGAGAGGGGGAACCCGCTGCATGGGCAACAGCCGGTTCTTCAAATCTTCCCACCCAGGCTTGCACCCTGGAGAGGACCCAGTCCACCAGAGGCGCAAACCCATCATCCCCTGGATCGACGGCTGCCTACTACATCAGCTTTAAACTAAGCTGGAGTTCAGGCTATCTTTAATTAATAGTTTACTTTGGGAATAAAATATTCTAATATTTGGGCTGTTTGACAGAGTTGTAGCCCAATGAAACTACTTCAAATTTGATTCCCAGTGTGGTCTGTAAGGAGTTTACTTGTTTTCCCTGTGACAATTTGGGTTTCTTCTGGGTGCTCCGGTTTCCACCCACATTTCAAACACTTAAGAGTTAAGACTAGTGAATTTTTTGGAATGGTATGTTGGTAGCAGAAGCATAGAGACTCTTGTGGGTAGCTCCCCAGCATAATCCTCGCTGATTTGATTTGATGTGAACAAAACCATCGCAATTACACATGACAGGTAAAGCTAATCGTTATCTTTAAGCCATTGTCCTAGATATTTCTTACATGTTATGATCATTTAGAGGGCCCTATTCATCTCATGCTCAAAGCATGCTTACAGAATATCCAATTTTCTTGAGCCTTTGGTATATACAACACAATAGTAATGGCAAGACTTCTATACAAAGACCTAGCACAACATAATCCTGAAATGAGTAGCTTTACAGAGGATGGAAACGTTTACATGGGATGGGAAGAGTAACTTTATGAGAATGAGATTCCAGTTCCATGCTGATGACATTCTAATGACTATGGAGCCTGAATTCATCATGCCCTCACATGGTTTCCCTACCTCTTTGTCATCCACGGCTCTTAAATCCTAATGTTTTAGAAAAAGAATCTAATCTCTCTTATGTCATCACGTTGATTATGTACTAATCAACAAGCTTCAAAACCTAGGCCTCTGTATCTCCCTCTACAACTAAACCCTTGACTTTCTTATTGGGACCCCACACTCAGTGTGGATCTGCAGTAACATCTCCTCCTCGCTGACAATCAGCACAGGTGACCTCAGGGATGCATGGTTATCCCACTGCTCTATGCACTCTACAGTCATGACTACGCGGCTAGGCACAACTCAAACACCCATCAATAGACCTGCGGATTAAATCATTGTCCTCGCCAGAATCTCAGATGGTGACGCAGAGTGAGATAGATCAGTTGGTGTAGTGGTGTTGCAACGACAGCCTTGCTCTCAATGTTAGCAAGGTCAAGGAATTGATTGTTGACTTCAGAAAGATAAGTAGGGATATCACACACCAGTCCTTAGTGGAGGGGGGTGTCAACAGTGAAAGGGTGACCAGCTTCAAGATCCTGGGTGATAACATCTCAGCCACCTGGTATGAAGGCTCCGATGCATAGGATCGAAAGAGACTGCAGAGGGTTGTAAAGTCAGCCACATCCATCATGGGCACAACTTTCCACACCATTGAGGACACCTTTAAAAAGCAATGCCTCAAGAAGACAGCAGCTCAAGAAGGTGCCATCCATTATTAAGAACCCTCACTCTCTGGGACATACCTTCTTCTTATTACTACCATCAAGAAGGAGGTACAGGAGCCTAAAGATACATACTCTGTGTTTTTGGAACAGCTTCTTCTCCTCTGCCATCAGATTTCTATGAATACTACCTTGCTGTTCTTCTTTCATGCAATGTATTTATTTATTTATTTATTTATTTATTTATTTATTTATTTATTTATTCAGTCAGTCATCCATTTGTTTATTTATTGTACTCTATATTTTTTATGTCTTACACTACTGCTGCCACAAAACAACAAATTTCATGACTTATGTCAGTGATAAGAAAACCTGATTCTGGTTCCAACTTCACAGTTGGCCACATTAAGCAAATGGAAAAATTGTTGCTCTTGGAGCTCAATTTTCATAAGGTTTTCAAGAATTTAAATCAAATCAGATCAAATCAAGTTTAATTATCGTTCAAACCACACATAGATACAGGTGAACCAGACAGCGTTCCTCTGGGGCCAAGGAGCAAAACATTCAAAATAGCAAACAAGCATTCAAAACAGCAAGTAACATGATTCAAAGTAGCGAGCAAAGAAGCATATTCACTCATAAAAAATACATATTGTCCAAGACTCTTAGTTGGGTGAAAGTTGCCTAACAGATTGAAGGTAAAGAGTAGGGATAAATCGCTCTTCTCAGGTTAAAAAGCTGTGACTAGCGGGTTATCACAGCAAATGGGCTTGAAGTGTGCATAAGCTATATCAATAATCTGACTTGGGCATTCTGTAATGCTTACACCTTTCCAAGTTTGGTGCCCCGGGTGGCCAGCGTTCGGCCCTGGATCAGCAGCATTACGGCCCAGATCAGCAGTCACTCTTTACGGAAGGACTGAGCTCATGTGGCTGCTCTTCTCATACGCAATGAAAAGACGTTTTCCATATTCTGAGATCTGTGCAATTATTAGTCTGTACTTTATATTGATTTCCTTCAGTTTTTTGGTGTTTTCTTGCTTGTGATTGATTGGCAGGCGGGTGATCTGTTAAGTTTTTGTGCGTAAGAGGGAGCGGTGGGAATATGGTGCTACGGTCGTTGTTCTTTTCTGCAAGTGAGGAGGCTGGGGATTGTTATGTGTAGAGGATCATTGAGAGTTTTTGTAGCAGTTATTTGCTGTGGGCAGGGGAGGATTTTGGGGTCTGCAAATTTTGTTTCTTTCCTTTTTCATACCAATTGGGGCGGGGGAGTTGATGTCTTTCATCCGTTCCCACGGTCTTTCTGAATTTCATGGCTATCTGGAGTAGACTAATATCACAGTTGTATTATACATGCAAACTTTGACAATAAAGTAAACTTTGAACCTTTTAAAATGAACCTTTGATATCACAAAACTAGGTGGCAATATGAGCGAGGAGGTTGCAAACTGGCTAAGTGAATGGGTGACATGATGACCGATGGAGTACACTGTGAAAAGAAAGTGAAGTGATCCACTTGCTGCATAAAACAGATATGCTGAGCACTTTTAATCTGGTGAGAGGTAGGCTAAGGCTGAGGCGGAAGGAGATCTGGATCCTTGTACACAAGTAACTTGAAGCTAACATGCTGGAACAACGGGTGATTAGGAAGGCATATGGTATGCTACAGGTTTTGGTGCATATAGAGTTAGAAATTATGTGCAGTCTTAATGAAATTGTACCAGGAGTAGTCTGTGCATTGTTGGTACTCTTACCTACAAAAGGACGTAGTTTCTGGTGAGAGAACGCAACAACAATTCACTAGACCGGTTTCTGGGTTGGTGGCTGTCATATAAGGGAGGTTGGCCTCTGGTCACTACAGTTTTGAAGACTACAAGATGACAACATTCATCTAACTTCAAAGAGGGTTCCTCAGCGTAGTTGCAGGAACCTAGAATTAAGGGGTACAGTCTCGAAATCAGGGTAAGCCTATGTAGAAAGGATGTATATCTTTGGAATTTTCTGCTACAAAGGACTGCAGTGACAGAAATACTAACTGTAACACGAGTGAATCTGCAGATGCTGGAAATAAATAAAAACACAAAATGCTGGCAGAACTCAGCAGGCCAGACAGCATCTATGACTACCTCCTCCCATAGATGCTGTCTGGCCTGCTGAGTTCTGCCAGCATTTTGTGTTTTTATGAGATACTAACTGTACTCAGTACTTGATCTACAGGTTTCTGGATATTACAAGACCTAAAGGATATGAGGATAGGCAGCACAATGGTGTCTGAGCTAGAATCATGTTCTTATCAATTGGAAGGGCAAACTCATCAGGCCAGCTGACATTCTACTGCTCTGATTTCTGACATTCTTTAACTGTGAATTACACAGCGTCTTTCTGCTTCCATTAACAGATATCCAGGTATGTGGGAGGCGATAACAGTGGATTTTCCCCAATTTGTCCACTAAACTAGAGTTGAAGTTCTAAACTTGGTCTTTGTCATCTTAATCTTTGACAAGGTCAGAACCATCTGGGAACTGGAGAGAATCCACAGTTTTCACTTAAGAAATATTGCAATCATTTCTTTTTGGCAGGATAAAGTAATTCCTGAATGGATGCCAACAACTATGCAACCCTTATCTAATAGCATAAACGAGTTTGTTAAAAGTCACTCCAGATAAAGTGTAGACTTCATAATTTGTTCACCCAAAAAGTCCTTGTTCCTCTCATTGTAAGGCTTAAAAGAAAACTAATGAAGTTTTCAAAACTTCAGAATAGCAAAACATTTATTTGCATTTCTTTAGATAACCAAATTCTTCATGGGAAATATTTTAGGTATCCATGGAAGAGAAAATTATGTCTAGCAAAATCTGGGTTATATAACATAGTTTAAATGCATTAAATCATAAAAATGAAAATTGTAGTGTATGCACTTCATCTGGATCTCAGGTTGAACATGCATTACGCTTTACCATTAAAGATCCATTTTGTTATCTAACCAAGCCGTGATATGATAAAACATTGAAATGATACAGCTCTCAATTTGAAATTACATGTAAGGATAGGAAATAGTGAAGAACTATATCTGGAAACAATGAAAAGGATGGAATATTATGCAAAACACACCACTGGGGGATGCTGAACATCTGGACGTGCATTTCTTCCCATAGTGTTTGCAGACATATGGACATAGTTACATCAAAATACATTGAAAGATTTATTAATCAATGATTTAAACACATGAATTATGCACAGTCATCTTAAGGATACTATCTACATACTTTTTGAGTTTATTGTGTGGATGTAGTACTGATATATCTGTAACTACAGCAAAGGTACACACATTACTTGGTTGCCAATGTAAAACTGTAGTTTTAGTTCTAGCTTTAAGAATGTTAATTATAGATTCAATTACAGTTCCACAGTAACATTTTAAAATATTTTTGGCTATCTGAGAGAACTGAATAATAATCACTTTTTACTTTTGACAGTTTTGTTTAAATTACTATGGCTGGCATTGGTATATATTTATATCTCTCAAATATTTAACTTTTAAGTCTGGGAGATCATAAAATGCATTTTTAAACATTTTGTGATTGATAGCGAGACATCTAATTGTGTGGCTAATTTGAAGTTTATTTCTGTCAAATGTAAATCAATAGTACTTTCTTCAGTTTTGACAACCATCCAATATATAAATATATGACAGCACAAAATTGTTATTTTCTTATTCAAAGTACATGTATCACTTTAAATATGCTGTTTAGTTACCTCAGTTAATAAATGTATATTCAAATGACGATATAGATATCTTTAAGGACTATTCTTCTATCAGAAGTTAACTACAAAAAGGCAAGAAAAGAAGAGAGAAGAAAACAAACAGAACTATTAAACCTCAAAACATTGATTCTTGTGACTAATGTGATTGTTCAGCAAAATGCGTTGCCATTTCAGATTTTCCTTCATGGCCATAAGTTTCCAGCTAATTACTAATATCCCTACACTTAAATTTTATTGAACTATTTTACAGGAAAGAAACATGTTAACTGAAATTAAGGGTGTTTTTTTTGGGCAATTGTCATGTCATCGAAAAACATGTTCATCTTGAGTCACCGTAGTTAACAATGTATGATCCAAGTGCAAAACCGAGACTGGATCCAACTGCATCCGAAGTTCTTTTTCTGTCATGGTAAATATAAGCTAAAAAGTTTATTTCTGTCAACTTGCTTCATTAATCGTGTTATTCAGAAGTTGCACCCGCCTCCCCATTCCACTTTTTTAGAAGAATACACCTGGAAACAGCTGGCTTTCAAGCATACATTTTCATTTTATTATTCAAGCTAATTTTTTTAAACAATGCCTTTAGGTTTCAACCTCCTGAAATGCACTTAGTAAACACAGCAAGCCTTAACACATTTGAAAGAGCATCATTACCATTGAGTATATTTATTGCAGTGTATCACAATCATTACAAACTCTTATTACTTCATTTGAATTATTTGCCTTTTTACTGATTGGTATTCAATAGCGTTTGCTTTGTCCCTTTACCAGCAGGGCCACTGCTGAATTGCAGCTCTTTCTGATGGAAATAAAGAGAAGAAAATTAACCTGGGAAAATTACCGGTTGTCAAATGACTAATGAGGAAAAAACAAAACTGTCTGCAATGCTCTTCCTTTCCCTTAGTTGGATTATTTTTCTTTTGTGGCTGGAGTTTGTCTCTTAAAAATCTTGCTAACCTGGTGCCATTCAAGATCTTAAAAATACAGGAAAAGGTTTGCTTATAGAACACTACCAAGAATTTAGGAAACATTTTCTTTAAGAAAGCTGGTTTTCCTGAAGATTTTCATTTAAATATCTTGCAATAAAATTAATAGGAATTTTTATCACTGTCATATATTTTTATGTGCTGTACAGAGTGATGCACCAGCTCAGTAACTTAAAACGGCAAGGTCTGCAACCTTCTGTGTTATATAGTCAGAGTTTAAAGTGATTGCCAATTTCAAAAGAAAGTGTTTGTCAGACTTTTATTTCTGTCACACTTCTCTTTAAAAAAATTGAGGAAGAAGAATCAGAGGAAATGCTTGCAAATTTACCACAATAAATGTCACACAGAAGTTTATTTCACCGTATCACAGGACTGCAAAGATTCTATCATGAAAATTACTATGCACATGCTGACGAAGGGCACTGCTTCCTTAATTTCACAACCAGCTCTAAAATATAACAATAAATAACTCAGCATAGAATTATTTGAAAAATAGAACATGCATTTAGAATACATACAGATAGTTAAGGTCATTAACGTTTCTTCTTACAAAAAGGGAAGATTTTGAATTTTAATGTTATCTTACACAGTGATTTAAAATGGTTATATCAAAATTCTGTAATGTTTGGTCTGCTGTCTGAGCAGTGATCTAAAGATACAGTATATATTCCAGTCATTATACTTAAGCTTTCTCATTTGTTATCATGGAGATCATTGTATCATGATCTACCCACACTGATCTCTGGTTCCTGAATTGCCCAGACTCAGTTTTGGTTCATGAATTGCTTGGGTCTTTAAATTTTCTTATTTCCTTATGGCATAGCAGGAAGTAATTTGAACCATCCAGTTTATACCAGCAGACCCTTTTCTCCACTTATCTCCCCTTTTTTCTCACACATGCCCATCGCACTCTCTCATTCTTCTGCTACTTGTATGTACGAGGGGCAATTTACTGCCATGAGTTACCATAATATCCCTCACATTTTTGAGATGTGGAAGGAAACCAGAGCACCTGGAGGAAACCCACACTGTCACTGGAAGAAAATGCAAAGGACACACAGGCAGTTTCGGAGGTCAGTCAGCATTAACGCCAATTGCTAAAGTGATGGAACTGCAGTACTACACGGTGAGCCACTGTGTCATCTTCTTCAGTTCATTTCTACAGCATGGACTCTTGTTGGCCTTTCTGTATGTGCAATGACAAAAGCTTCAACGCCATATAATCTTAAAACAAATAACGTTACACAGGATAGGAGAGCAACATGAGAATGACCTTCCAATTGCACACTGAAGACATTCTAATGAACATTCACCTCAGAGATTTACAGCCCTTGTGAATTTTTTACATTAACTCTTAGAACTCATTTCAATTTTCTTAAAAATTTTCATTACTGGTAGAATGATTGTTGTAGATGTAGCAGTTTAACATTTTTGTACTAGTGTTGGAATTAAAGGATATCCAGCAGTTTGGAGTTAGTGTGATAAAGTGGTAAATTGATCAGCTTAGTAGTATTGAAAGGCAAAGAAAGCAAGAGGGCTATTGGTCTTTCCCTGCTTCTATTTTGTATTTTTGTCTCAAAGTCAGAAACTTGTTAAAGTAGATTTACAAACTTTGTATTTTGTTTGTTATAAAATGAACAAATTACCCCAACCCCATTGACTTTGTTGTTATATTTGGTACTGAGATTTCCTCAACAATTGTTACCTAGTAAACAAAAGTCTAATAGATATGTTACTGGTAAATCCTCATTTGAATAAAATAATTTTGAAGGATCATACAGAGTATGAAAATTTACATAAATTAATTTCTTGAATATTCTAATATAATATGAGGTGTTTTTCCACAATGTTGTTAAAATGTAAATAATTTTAACTTTCGCGTCTGCATGGAAATCAAAGTAAGATAATACAGACTGAAAACTTGCATGTCTGTAGTCTTCTCGGCGGAGACTGTTGTGACACAGCTGAGCATAGTTTGCTCTATGCTGCCATCAAGAGGATACATAAGGAAGTGTCTGCATTTAATCAGCATCCCATCAAATTCCGCTAGTTTATGGCATTAAAAATGTTCTCACAAAAGGGACTACAGGCAATGTGTTGCACCAAACTGTCATGCTAATTTACACTAACTGATAAACCGTTCTGTCATCCAGATGGTGCCTACATCAGAACTCCATTAGTTGAAACTAAACAATATGGTAAGTCTGGCTATTTTGAGTAAATTTATGCACAAACAACATTTAAATGCTTTTAGTCTCAAATTCTATTACAGTGCAATGTGAGAAAACTAGTGTGCATTGAAGGGTTACAGAATAAATAACATCTAAAGTAGGTAGAAGTTCACAAAAGTAAAACAGCAGGCCAGTGACTCGATGTGGACACAGCTCAACCGCAGGTACCTTAGGCTCTGATGTCAAACAAGTCAATTTTTTCTTCCTTTTAGAAGCTTCCAGCAAGAGTAAAATTATCTGTAGTGCATCTAATCATGGAGTAGGATGATTAAATAAGAAGTAACGTCTGCATTTTAGATTTTATAATAGATACCGACGAGTCACAGGGAATCCAGCAAGCACGGCAATTGTGGTCAATTTACAATTCAAACTTTTGAGAGCAAATACACTTCCTCAGTCGCTTGTGCCTTGCTAGCTTCCTGAAAGTGTATTTAATCCCTTTTTCCAAAATTTCTATCAATTCTCTTAAAAATTGGCTAGTTGCTGAGAATGTTGGAATTGTAGGTGCCATTTACTCTGAATTTCACTATAAAATCCCAAGCACTCATGTTAAACAAAACTCATCGCTCATCAAGTTATTAACACAGGATGTGTCCATGCACTACTAGCTTGCAGAGAGGATAGGTGGCGATCTCAATCTTATTGCAACATTGGTTTGATGCCCGTCCTGTTCAACTGGGCTTTGTTGGTCCAATTAATCTAATATATAAAAGCTTATCTTATCAGCAGATGGATTAGAAAGAACAGTTCCCTCCTGGGCTACTAAAGGGGATATTCAAATACATATTCCAAAGGAGGTTGATTGGGAAGGATAATGACAACTCTGCCAACAGTGAGCCTTTATTGAAGGCAAATGATGTTGATATTTAAGTGACAGTTTGCGGGAGGCACAGGAGCCTGAAGTCCCACACCTCCAAATTCAAGAAAAGTTACTTCTCTTCAGCCATTTGGTTCCTGCACCAACCTGCACAACTCTAATCACTGATTCAACACTATGATCACTTCAAGGACTTTTTTTCTAATTCTGTTCTTCCCTGCATGCTTTTCATTAAAATATGTTTAATTTATGTTTTGTGAATGTTGTGTCTCTAATGATATGTGCCTGTGAAGCTGCTGCAATTAGGTTTTTCATTACACCTCTGCATACATGTACTTGTGCATATGACAATACACTGAAATTTGACGTTGGCTTTCAAAGAAGCAGCTGAGTCTCCAATAGGCCTTCAGAAGAAATTAGAGGAGGATGACTGCACCTGAAGACACACTTTCCTTCGGCATTAGAGACAAAAAGAACAGGGAAGCTGGTCGGGGAGCATAGTTCATGTCATCCAAGAGTCCGGAGGCTGGCGTCCTCTGCGGACATGTGAACTACTATGCAGCCAGTTGTGTTGTCCTTAGGTTCGTGGATACCGATCAATCTGGGGAGCAGTGTCAGATGCGGCCATGCCCCCTGGTTCCCCTATATCTGGGAATGATAGGGCTCTCCAGTAAAGAGAGAGGATCTCCTCCACTTTGGCTGGAAAGCTGCCAGGCATGCAGAGACTGGTTTTGCTCACTTAAAGGAGCGACAGTTTGACGCATGTGATGTACCATCAATAACTCTCGGAGACGTGAGACGAGATATTGGCTTTTATTGGCTGGAAGAAAGAACAAGCAGCAATTGACCACCATGCTACATCCTGGAGACTGAGGCCGGGGCTGTGTCTCCAATCGCCTTTATACCGGGGTCCGTGGGAGGAGCCACAGGAGCAGTCAGCAGGGGGCGTGTCCAGACAGGTATATGTAGTTCACCACAGCATAACATCAACTTCTCAACACTCAGCCTCTGACCTATACCAGGACCGCAATGACATTCACTCAGTTACCATTCAAAGCTTCAGCGACTACACCAGCTAATCACAACAGTTCAAGTTCAAATTCAAGCTTATTGTCATTCAACCATGTGTACCGCCAAATGAAACAATCAAGGTGCACCATGCAGTACATATAACTCACATGCAACACAGAAAGTAATACTACCACAAATAAATTAACAAGCAATAAGGTGCATTTAGAAAACCCACAGGTTATTCCATCCAGAAGGAAAAGGACGGCAGTTACGTGAGTACACCACAATGTGCACCTACCCTACTGGGCCTGAACACCTCCCTCTGCAACTGGATCCTAGACTTCCTGACTGGGAGACCTCAGTGAGTCCGGATCAGGAGCAGCATCTCCAACACCATCACACTGAGCACGGGGGCTCCCCAGGGTTGCGTGCTCAGTCCACTGCTGTTCACTCTGCTGACCCACGACTGTGCTGCAACACACAGCTCGAACCATATCATCAAGTTCGCCGATGACACAACCGTGGTGGGTCTCATCAGCAAGAACGACGAGTCAGCTTACAGAGAGGAGGTGCAGCGGCTAATGGACTGGTGCAGAGCCAACAACCTGTCTCTGAATGTGATCAAAACAAAAGAGATGGTTGTTGACTTCAGGAGGGCACGGAGCGACCACTGCCCGCTGAACATCGACGGCTCCTGGGTAGAGATCGTTAAGAGCACCAAATTTCTTGGTGTTCACTTGGCGGAGAATCTCACCCGGTCCCTCAACACCAGTTCCATAGCAAAGAAAGCCCAGCAGCATCTCTACTTTTTGCGAAGGTTGAGGAAAATCCATCTCCCACCCCCCACCCTCATCACATTCTACAGAGATTGTATTGAGAGCATCCTGAGCAATTGCATCACTGCCTGGTTCGGAAATTGCACCATCTCGGATTGCAAGACCCTGCAGTGGATAGTGAGGTCAGCTGAGAAGATCATTGGGGTCTCTCTTCCCACCATTACGGACATTTACACTACACACTGTATCCACAAAGGAAACAGCATTATGAAGGACCCCAGGCACCCCTCATACAATCTCTTCTCCCTCCTGCCATCTGGGAAAAGGCTCCGAAGCATTCGGGCTCTCACGGCCAGACTATGTAACAGTTTCTTCCCCCAAGCTATCAGACTCCTCAATACCCAGAGCCTGGACTGACACCTTGCCCTATTGTCCTGTTTATTATTTATTGTAATGTCTGCACTGTTTTTGTGCACTTTACACAGTCCTGTGTAGGTCTGTAGTATAGTGTAACTTTCTCTGTGTTTTTTTTTTACGTAGTTCAGTCTAGTTTCTGTACTGTGTCATATAACACCATGGTCCTGAAAAACATTGTCTCATTTTTACTATGTACTGTACCAGCAGTTATGGTCAAAATGACAATAAAAGTGACTTGACTTAACTCCAAGTTATGCACCACTTCCCCTCACTATACATTTTCCATTCCCTGATGTTGCAGGGCCGCAGTCCTAGAGCTCGATGTTTCAAAGCATTGTGGGAATACCTTCACCTCAGACCACACACTGTATAAAAGACGGTCCTCACCACCTTTTCAAAGGCAATTTGGGGCTATTGTTAAATGCAAGTCACTGCTAGTCGTGCCCATACCCCACAAACAAATAAATTGCCATGGCATCGTAGCTCACATTTACCTGTGCTTTCCAATCCCTGTGGCTGTGGTGTCTTTTGCTATTTCCTGCAAAACCTCACCCCCCCGCCCCCCCATGTCTGATAATCCCAGCGTTACCTTGACAACTGTAATAAATTGAAGGACTAAAGAACATCATGGTAGTGTAGAGGGCAGCTTGGTAGTGTAGTGAATGCCACAATGATTTACAGCCCCAATGCCACTGTTATCTGTAAGGAGATTTTGGACGCTCTCCCCATGGCTGCATTGTTATCGTCCGGCTGCTCCGGTGTCCTTCCACATTTCAGCTAGAGTTTGAGAGTTGTGGGCATCCTACCACCAGAAGCATGGTGACACTTGTGGGCTGCAGAGCATAATCCTCGCTGATCTGATTTGAAACAAACAACACCTTTCACTGTATGTTTGTTGCAGATTCTCGAGGCAGAGAACTTGGAATAAAAACGGCGTGCAGACTCTAGCACCGTAGTCAGCGAGCTGCTTCGTTTTGCTGGTCTCCCCTCTCGCTGTGGAAAAGGGGTGACTCCTCTCTGTCCCTTGTTAGAGAAAGAGAGAGCCTGAGGCATGTTGAACTGTCAGGTGAACAATTCGTTTCTGTTGGACTGCAGATCATGGACTCTCTTTGGGGGCTTTGCTATTGCTTACTTGGTGGGGGTAGGTGCTGAAATTTCCTGCTGAAATAAGTGGGGGAGGAGGAGGGTTGATACTCCGCTGCTGCTTGTGCATGGGAGGGAGAGAGGGAACTTTGGGGTTCTTTACCGTCATTCATTCTTTGTTCTGTTTTTATGGATTTCTGTGGAGAGTAAGAATTTCAGGTTGCATACTGTCTACATTCTCGGATATTAAATGGAACCACTGAAATAAAGTTAAACTTCAAACTTTAAATATTTGTAGATCCACTGAAGGCCAAATTCATGCAAACACTTACTAACTACCCTTCAGTGATGGGACAACTGTACTCATGCTGCACAGTATTTCCATGATGGCAATGAGGGAGTGTGCAGATGGAGGTGGTATGCCTGAGCAACTCTGGGATTACATGAGCCACACTCTCACCTGTCCATCAGCAGCTGTATTCTCAACCATCTGACTGCCAGGATATGGACACAGTGTCACTGGTGAGATCAGGGTCGCTACTGGCTGACAATACACAATCCACAGAGGCTCTGCCACACTGCTGCTGGAGTACCCCAACAAGCCTAATAGTAGTCAGGTTCCCACAGTCCTTTCCACATGGGTAGCCCAGCAGAAGATAGAAGAACTCTGAGTCAAAACCAGAATTGAATGGTGGACAGTGAGGAGCTGCAGTAGAAACTGGGATAGTCGGTATTGGACACCGGATGATGACTGGTGCCAAGCACTTTCATAGAGTTGGCCTCCTCCTTCTGATGTGGGGTATCTTGGGCTCGCAGTTCTGTGCCACGCAGCAGCTGGACTCCTCCATGTATCCTGATGTTGCTCATCTGGTTTTGGGCAAGGCTTCATCCTACTAAGCTTCTCTCATGAACGCCCAGCAGCTAGGAGTCATTGAATTTGTATATACTAAAGGAATCATGGGATGCGGGGTTAGCACGTGAGAATGTTGCTGAGGTTAACATAAAAATAGCTGAGATCTTACTGAATAGTGAGGCAGCTCCAAGTAGGTTTACATCTCGTGCTATTTCTTGTGTCTGGAGCCTATCCTACCAAAGTCCTCATCCAGGTGCCATGGACAGAATGTGTGTGACCTTCCCTTGTAGAGATCTGGCATCCTTCATGGCTCACACTGGCTACCAACCATTCAAGCATGGTGAACCACCCCAATGACCTCACATCTCAACTCCCCTCAACTGGTGTCTGTGTGTCAGATTGTCTCTTGCACCATAGTCTTCTTGGCTGTTTGGTTATTCTTTGGTTATTGAAGTTAGTGCACTTGACTGTCTGAAGGCACGGTGGGGGCTGATGAGGACAGGAGTAGAGAGTCAGGGTAGGGAGTGTGCGATGATTGGGAAGCGAGCAGGAAGAATTGAGAATAGACATCAGAATCCATCACTTACAATTTCTCTGGGTCACTGTTGGCCACAGACTCTGTCATGTTTATTTTGTAAGTTCTTCAGACCACTGTGCTTATCACAGAAAATAGTGGAAGTCTGTATCATAGGTAAGTGGGTAGATAGTGGAATGTGTTGATGAAATCTCTTAATCACATTTTTGTTCACTGCTTCCTGGCCCCAAGTACCTTTTTCACTGCAGACATCACCACCTCTTGCTTCAAGCACTTAACAGTAGATCAAGTTGGCTCCTGGCCCCCTTTGCATGGAGCTTCTCTTCTCTTCCCTCTTAGCAAAGTCAAAGAAAATTTATTATCGAAGTACATATATGTTACCATATATTACCTTGAGGCTTATTTTCTTGTAGGCTATTACAGAAAACAAAAGGAATACAATATAATTTACAAAAAATACATAAAAGCAAACAATCAATGTGCAAAAAGAGGTCAAATTGGGTAAATAATTTAATAATGCTGAGAACATGAGCTATAGAGCAATGGTTAAAGACAGTGTCAACTCCATTCAAGGGAGGTTTTCTTAGCCTCAAGCCAGAGTTGTTAGCATGTGATTCTTTCCATTGGCACTAGAGTCTCCTAGAACTACACATTGTACAGCAGCCCTGATGAAGGCCTCAGCCTAAAATGTTGACTGTTTATTGACCTCCATAGATGCTGCTGACTTGCAGAGTTCCTCCAGCATTTTGTGTGTGTTGATTTGAATTAATCGTACATGGTGATGCAATGAATCAGGGGCAGGCCTTTACACTCTTCCTCTCCCACACCTTCCAACTTCTAGCTGTACTTCTGACAGAGCCCAACATCAATCTGTGACAAATATTTATATATTTACCTCTGTTTCCATTTTTTGTTGGCTAAGTTGTCAACTAACCTCCTTAAGGCACAACACATTAATGAATAGAAACAGTTTTCTAAATTTACAATAATTCATCGAAGACTGGTACTAATAAGAAGAAACTTAGCTGCTTTACTGTCATGTTTTCTACAAGATAACCTTCTCAATGCTATCCTTTCCACAGTCTCAGTGCGCTTTCTGAAGCACAGTGTGTTTCAACATTCTTCCTGCAGATTTAACTAATGATTCTATGCTAGAGCATTGCCATTCCAATTTCATCTTTACATCAAAGAAACCCGGAGGGAGGAGATCACCCTTAGCTGCTGGCAGTAAGTAGTTATCAGAGCATTAGCTGACCTCTGCATGTTTAACTCCACCAATTTCAGTGATACACAACTGGATGAGCAGTGTTATACTGACAGACATTGGGAACACCAATGAGTCCATTGCCCCTTTAATTCTCTATAATAACTTTATCAGTCCCACCCCCTATTATGGTCAAAAGTTCTGTGCTTCACCATTCTTCTATTCCTTCCAAATTTTTTGAAGTTTTGCTAATATTAGTCTAATAAAACATTCAAATTTGCAGAAGTTCATTGAATATTAGAGGAATGGGTATTGTTATCCCATACCAGCAAGGGAACTGGACCAAGTTTCCATTCATTTTAATCAACAGGCACTAACAGGGAAAACTTTGCTGGAGACAGGTGCTCATTCCCACTGGCCCTCACAGTGCCCATACAATCCAGTAGCCCTTGACAAAGGAACAGGGAACCTTCTGCTGACAGTCTGCTTCAACGAGGTGTACTTTTGTATAAGCCTACACAATTCATTAAAGAACAATTGAAATGTTTCATCTTTTCAAAGTTCAAAGTAAATTTATTATCAAAGTACATATGTGCCACTGTATACTACTTTGAGATTCATGTTCTGGCGGGCATTCATAGTAGAACAAAGAAATACAATAGAGTCATTGCAAAGCTACACACAACCAAAACTGACAAACAGCCATGGTGCAAAATAAATAAATAAATTCATACATAAGTACATACATACATAATACTGAGAATGTGACTCTGTGAAAGTGAGTTCGTAGGCAGTGAAATCATTTCAGTGTTGAAGTGAGTGAAGTTATCCACATTGGTTCAGGATCCTGATGGTTGAAGGGTAGTAACAGTTACCGAACCTGGAGGTGTAGGGCCTAAGACCTCCTTCCCGATGGCAGCAAGAAGAGAGCACTTAATACTTCCAAAGCAGATGTGTCTGTGATCAGTAGAAAAGTTATATGTGAAATGAACTACATTCCTCTAACAACTCTAGAGTAGGGAAAATGAGTCTCAAGGCACTTCCTAAATGATTTATTAAACAAAAATGGATGCAAAGCCTCATAAAATGGGATTAGAGCAGATGACCAAACATTTACTCAGCCATGGGTTTCAAAGAGCATTTCAATAGAGGAAAGAGCATTGAAGAAGCAAAGAGATTTAGGAAATGTATTCCAGAGCTTAAAATCTTTGCTGTTAAATGTGGGGCGAGCAAAACCGATGAATGAGAAAATTCATGGATGAACAAGAGGACAAAATTAGTTAAGCATTGATATGCTGGCTATGCAGTGTAATGTAGATATTTACTTGAACACATTGTAATTATTTATGTTAAATAACATGTTTCGTATTTTGTTAGTCTTTTCATCTCTTGGCACAAAGCTTTACTTTAAAATCAATCTTCACATGGCCAGTTCCAATCACAAGTTATGCAGGAATGTCACTGCTTATGTACATATTGATGCTAATTCTTCTGATTATTTTTCTTTCTGCTGGTTGTAACTATTCTATTACTTGCGAATTAATGCTATCTGCGGGACCTGGAACAAGTCATTTTCTTTCCTGCTGATTTCTACGCACTGTTTATCTTCCGTGAAACATTGCATATTTCAACGCAGAGATTTCTTATAACAAAAGTGACCATGAGAAACCACAGACATGAGCTTATTTCAGAACACAGTATACATTGTCCCCCGCTCTTTGAAAATGTTCTTATGGTCACCCCACAGTTGTTAATCATCCTGAGCAGTATTGACAGCTGTTCGTTGACAACTAGATTCTGGACAAATGCTTAATTCTTCCAAAATCTGGGTCTCTGTTTAGCTACAATTATCAAATAAAAACAGTAATTGAAGGAATATATAACTTATAATGCCTATTGGAACAAAAGTCAGGGTTAACGTCCTTTGATGGTGGTTGCTATGGACTTTGCCAAACTGTGACAGCGTCTCCACAGGCTTTCTGGCCGTTGATGCTTTCTGTGGACAAGGTTAAGGTGGTTTCCAATGTTTAACTTCCCTTCAGCCAGTTGTTTAAAAAACTAAACATTGATTGTGACCTTATTCTGTTTTCTTTTTCTTCCAAAGTACGTAGATCAGTAACAGATTACAGATGTCTACTCAATATTATACATCCACACTAAGACTAAATACAATATTTTGGCCATGCATCTGTACCTGTGCTTTGGTACAAATGCATGGCAAGATTTATCAATCCTCTTCTTCTGAAACAGTCCATAGCTGGTATTAGTGCAGACCCCTGTGTATTGGCTGCACAGATACTAGTAATCTGGGTGCAATGTGGATCAGGTCAAGGGAAAGAAGTAGAAGGGTGCCAGTTGCCAGCTTAAGGAAAGTATTTATACTATCTGCAGGGAATCACATAGACTGAGGTGGACAGATCTCAACATGGCAGTGGATTGAGGAAACAGGGGCCCTTACTGCAATGTAAGTCTGGAGAAAGTACTCAGATGGTGAAAACAAGCTATAACTAACATGGCCATATATGATCACTGTACATCATACTTTCAAAGAGAATTCGTGACAAGGTGAACAACAGCCAGCTGATGATCCCAAATAGCTGCAGATACAAAGTGGCATAATAGGATGTGGGTATCACTGGCAAGCATGTCATTTAGTAACTATACTGTACCACATTACCCTTGGAGGCATGCTGAGTCACTCATTACCCTTGGAGGCATGCTGAGTCACTCATTGCACTTGGGGGGACGCAGAGTCACTCATTAACGTTGGAGGCACACTGAGTCATTCACTACACTTGGAGGCACATTGAGTCACTCAATACACTTGGAGGCACGCTGAGTCACTCACTACACTTAGAGGCATGCTGAGTCACCCATTGCCCTTGGAGGAACGCTGAGTCACTCATTACCCTTGGAGGCATGCTGAGTCACTCATAACACTTAGAGGCATGCTGAGTCACCCATTGCCCTTGGAGGGACGCTGAGTCACTCACTACATGCAGGCACGCTGAGTCACTCATTACCCTTGGAGGCATGCTGAGTCACTCACCACACTTGGAGGCACGCTGAGTCACTCATTACACATGGAGGAACCCTGAGTCACTCATTACACTTGGAGGCACGCGGAGTCACTCATTAAACATGGAGGCACGCCGAGTCACTCATTACCCTTGGAGACACGCTGAGTCACTCATTACCCTTGGAGGCATGCTCAGTCACTCATTACCCTTCGAGGCCACTAAGTCATTCATTACCGTTGGAGGCACACTGAGTCACTCACTACACTTAGAGGCATGCTGAGTCACCCATTGCCCTTGGAGGGACGGTGAGTCACTCATTACCCTTGGAGGCACGCTGAGTCACATAACACTTAGAGGCATGCTGAGTCACCCATTGCCCTTGGAGGGACGCTGAGTCACTCATTACCCTTGGAGGCACACTGAGTCACTCACTACACTTGGAGGCACTCTGAGTCACTCAATACACTAGGAAGCATGCTCATTCACTCATTACACTTGGAGGCATGCAGAGTCACTCATTACCCTTGGAGGGACGCAGATTCACTCGTTACACTTGGAGGCACGCTGAGTCACTCATTCCCCTTGGAGGGATTCTGAGTTGCTCATTACCATTGGAGGCACACTGAGTCACTCATTACCATTGGAGGCACACTGAGTCACTCATTACACTTGGAGGCACAGTGAGTCACTCATTATGCTTGGAGGCATGCTCAGTCACTCATTACCTTTCGAGGCCACTGAGTCATTCATTACCCTTGGAGCCATAGTGAGTCACTCATTACACTTGGAGACACGCTGAGTCACTCATTACCCACGGAGGCACGCTGAGTCACTCATTACCCTTGGAGGCACAGTGAGTCACTCATTATGCTTGGAGGCCGCTGAGAGTCACTCATTACCCTTGAAGGCACGCTGAGTCACTCATTACCCTTGAAGGCACGCTGAGTCACTCATTATGCTTGGAGGCATGCTGAGTCACTCATTACCATTCGAGGCCACTGAGTCATTCATTACCCTTGGAGGCACAGTGAGTCACTCATTACCCTTGGAGGCATGCTCAGTCACTCATTACCTTTCGAGGCCACTGAGTCATTCATTACCCTTGGAGCAACAGTGAGTCACTCATTACTCTTGGAGGTACGCTGTCACTCATTACGCTTGGAGGGACGCCGAGTCTCTCATTACTCTTGGAGGGACGCCGAGTCACTCATTACAATTGGAGGCATGCTGAGTCACTCACTACACTTGGAGACACGCTGAGTCACTCATTACCCTCGGAAGGTCAGCGAGTCACTCATTACCCTTGGAGGCACAGAGAGTCACTCATTAAGCTTGGAGGCCGCTGAGAGTCACTCATTACCCTTGGAAGGTCGGCGAGTCACTCATTACCCTTGAAGGCACGCTGAGTCACTCATTACCCTTGGAGGCACAGTGAGTCACTCATTATGCTTGGAGGCATGCTGAGTCACTCATTACCTTTCGAGGCCACTGAGTCATTCATTACCCTTGGAGGCATAGTGAGTCACTCATTACCCTTGGAGGCATGCTCAGTCACTCATTACCTTTCGAGGCCACTGAGTCACTCATTACAATTGGAGGCATGCTGAGTCACTCACTACACTTGGAGACACGCTGAGTCACTCATTACCCTTGGAAGGTCAGCGAGTCACTCATTACCCTTGGAGGCCGCTGAGAGTCACTCATTACCCTTGGAGGCCGCTGAGACACTCATTACCCTTGGAGGCACAGAGAGTCACTCATTACCCTTGAAGGCACGCTGAGTCACTCATTACCCTTGGAGCCACAGTGAGTCACTCATTACACTTGGAGGCACGCTGAGTCACTCATTACTCTTGGAGGGACGCCGAGTCACTCATTACCCTTGGAGCCACAGTGAGTCACTCATTACACTTGGAGGCACGCTGAGTCACTCATTACTCTTGGAGGCCGCTGAGTCACTCATTACACTTGGAGGCACGCTGAGTCACTCATTACCCTTGGAGACACAGTGAGTCACTCATTATGCTTGGAGGCACACTGAGTCACTCATTACCTTTTCGAGGCATGATGAGTCACTCATTACACTTGGAGGGACGCCGAGTCTCTCATTACTCTTGGAGGGACGCCGAGTCACTCATTTCTGTTGGAGGGACGCGGATTCACTCATTACACTTGGAGGCACACTGAGTCAGACATTACCCTTGGAGGCACACTGAGTCACTCATTACACTTGGAAGCATGCTGAGTCACTCATTACACATGGAGGGACGCCGAGTCACTCATAACCCTTGGAGGCACACTGAGTCACTCATTACCCTTGGAGGCAGGCTGAGTCACTCACTACATTTGGAGTCATGCTGAGTCACTCTCTACACTTGGAGGCATGCTAAGTCACTCATTACCCTTGGAGGCACACTGAGTCACTCATTACACTTGGAGGCATGCTGTCACTCACTACACTTGGAGGCATGCTGAGTCACTCATTACTGTTGGAGGCACGCTGAGTCACTCATTACCCTTGGAGGCATGCTGAGTCACTCACCACAATTGGAGGCACGCTGAGTCACTCATTACACATGGAGGAACCCTGAGTCACTCATTACATTTGGAGGCACGCAGAGTCACTCATTACACATGGAGGAACCCTGAGTCACTCATTACATTTGGAGGCACGCAGAGTCACTCATTACACATGGAGACACGCCGAGTCACTCATTACCCTTGGAGACACGCTGAGTCACTCATTACCCTTGGAGGCATGCTCAGTCACTACCCTTCGAGGCCACTGAGACATTCATTACCCTTGGAGGCACAGTGAGTCACTCATTACTCTTGGAGGTACGCTGAGTCACTCATTACGCTTGGAGGGACTCCGAGTCTCTCATTACTCTTGGAGGGACGCCGAGTCACTCATTTCTCTTGGAGGGACGCGGATTCATTCATTGAACTTGGAGGGATGCTGAGTCACTCATTACCCTTGCAGGCACACTGAGTCACTTATTACCCTTGAAGGCACGTTGAGTCACTCATTATGATTGGAGGCATGCTGAGTCACTCATTACCCTTGGAGGCATGCTGAGTCACTCATTACACTTACACTCACTCATTACCCTTGGAGGCATGCTCAGTCACTCATTACCTTTGGAGGCACAGTGAATCACTCATTACACTTGGAGACACACTGAGTCACTCATTACCCTTGGAGGCATGGTCAGTCACTCATTACCTTTCGAGGCCACTGAGTCATTCATTACCCTTGGAAGCACAGTGAGTCACTCATTACCCTTGGAGGCATGCTCAGTCACTCATTACCTTTCGAGGCCACTGAGTCATTCACTACCCTCGGAGGCACACTGAGTCACTCATTACCCTTGGAGCCACAGTGAGTCACTCATTACTCTTGGAGGTACGCTGAGTCACTCATTACGCTTGGAGGGACGCCGAGTCTCTCATTACTCTTGGAGGGACGCCGAGTCACTCATTACAATTGGAGGCATGCTGAGTCACTCACTACACTTGGAGACACGCTGAGTCACTCATTACCCATGGAGGCACGCTGAGTCACTCATTACCCTTGGAAGGTCGGCGAGTCACTCATTACCCTTGGAGGCCGCTGAGAGTCACTCATTACCCTTGAAGGCACGCTGAGTCACTCATTACCCTTGGAGGCACAGTGAGTCACTCATTATGCTTGGAGGCCGCTGAGAGTCACTCATTACCCTTGAAGGCACGCTGAGTCACTCATTACCCTTGGAGGCACATTGAGTCACTCATTATGCTTGGAGGGATGCCGAGTCTCTCATTACTCTTGGAGGGACGCCGAGTCACTCATTTCTGTTGGAGGGACGCGGATTCACTCATTACACTTGGTGGCACACTGAGTCAGACATTACCCTTGGAGGCACACTGAGTCACTCATTACACTTGGAGGCATGCTGAGTCACTCATTACACATGGAGGGACGCCGAGTCACTCATAACCGTTGGGGGCACACTGAGTCACTCATTACCCTTGGAGGCAGGCTGAGTCACTCACTACCCTTGGAGGCACGCTGAGTCACTCACTACACTTGGAGGCACGCTGAGTCACTCATCACCCTTGGAGGAACGCTAAGTCACTCATTACGCTTGGAGGCACACTCACTCATTACCCTTGGAGGCACACAGTCACTCACTACACTTGGAGGAAACCTGAGTCACTCATTATGCTTGGAGGCACGCAGAGTCACTCATTGCCCTTGTAGGCACACTGGGTCACTCATTACCCTTGAAGGCACGCTGAGTCAGTCATTACCCTTGGAAGGTCGGCGAGTCACTCATTACCCTTGGAGGCCGCTGAGAGTCACTCATTACCCTTGGAGGCATGCTGAATCATTCACTACACTTGGAGGCTTGCTGAGTCACTCATTACCCTTGGAGGCACGCTGAGTCACTCATTACCCTTGGAGGTACACTGAGTCACTCATTACCCATGGAGGCACACAGTCGCTCATTACACTTGGAGGCACGCTGTCACTCATTACTCTTGGAGGCATGCTGAGTCACTCTTTACCGTTGGAGGCACGCTGAGTCACTCATTACCCTTGGAGGCTTGCTGAGTCACTCACTACACTTGGAGGCATGCTGAGTCACTCATTGCCCTTGTATGCACACTGGGTCAGTCATTACCCTTGAAGGCACGCTGAGTCAGTCATTACACTTGCAGGCAAGCTGAGTCACTCATTACACTTGGAGGCACACTGAGTCATTACCCTTGGAGGCACACAGTCGCTCATTACACTTGGAGGAAACCTGAGTCACTCATTAGGCTTGGAGGCACGCAGAGTCACTCATTACCCTTGAAGGCACGCTGAGTCAGTCATTACAATTGGAGGCATGCTGAGTCACTCATTACCCTTGGAGGCACACAGTCGCTCATTACACTTGGAGGAAACCTGAGTCACTCATTAGGCTTGGAGGCACGCAGAGTCACTCATTACCCTTGAAGGCACGCTGAGTCAGTCATTACAATTGGAGGCATGCTGAGTCACTCATTACCCTTGGAGGCATGGTCAGTCACTAATTACCCTTGGAGCCATGGTCAGTCACTCATTAGGTTTGGAGGCACGCAGAGTCACTCATTGCCCTTGTAGGCACACTGGGTCAGTCATTACCCTGGGAGGCACGGTGAGTCAGTCATTACCCTGGGAGGCACGGTGAGTCACATTACCCTTGGAGGCAGGCTGAGTCACTCATTACCCTGGGAGGCACGCGGAGTCACTCATTACACTTGGAGTCATGCTGTGTCAATCATTACACTTGTGAGGCATGCTGAGTCACTCATAACCTTTGGAGTGACGCTGAGTCACTCATTACACTTGAAGATACGCTGAGTTATTCATTAACCTTGAAGGCACGCTGAGTCACTCATTACCCTTGAAGGCACGCTGAGTCAGTCATCACACTTGGAGACACTGTGAGACACTCATTACCCTTGAAGGCACGCTGAGTCACTCATTACACTTGGAGGCATGCTGAGTCACACATTACACTTGGAGGCACGCTGAGTCACTCATTACACTTGGAAGCACGCTGAGTCACTCATTACACTTGGAAGCACGCTGAGTCACTCATTACCCTTGGAGGAATCCTGAGTCACTCATTACACTTGGAGGAAACCTGAGTCACTCATTATGCTTGGAGCAACGCAGAGTCACTCATTGCCCTTGTAGGCACATTGAGTCACTCATTACCCTTGAAGGCACGCTGGGATACTCATTACTCTTGTAGGCACACTGGGTCACTCATTACTCTTGAAGGCACGCTGAGTCAGTCATTACACCTGGAGGCATGCTGAGTCACTCATTACACTTGGAGGCATGCTGAGTCTCTCATAACCTTTGGAGTGACGCTGAGTCACTCATTAAACTTGGAGGCATGCTGAGTCACTCTTTACCATTGGAGGTACGCTAAGTCACTCATTACACTTGGAGGCATGCTGAGTCACTCTTTACCATTGGAGGGACGCCGAGTCACTCATTACTATTGGGAGGGATGCTGAGTTACTCATTACCCTTGAAGGCAGTCTGAGTCACTCATTACACATGGAGGGACGCCGAGTCATTCATTACCCTTGGAGGAATCCTGAGTCACTCATTACATTTGGAGGAAACCTGAGTCACTCATTATGCCTGGAGCAACGCAGAGTCACTCATTGCCCTTGTAGGCACACTGAGTCACTGGTTACCCTTGGAAAACCGGCGAGTCACTCATTACACTTGGAGGCACACTGAGTCAGACATTACCCTTGGAGGCACACTGAGTCAGACATTACACTTGGAGGCATACTGTGTCACTCATTACACATGGAGGGACGCTGTCCCTCATTACCCTTGGAGGCACACTGAGTCACTCATTACCCTTGGAGGCACAGTGAGTCACTCATTACACTTGGAGGCACACTGATTCAATCATTACCCTTGGAGGCACAGTGAGTCACTCCTTACCCTTGGAGGCATGCTGGGTCATTCATTACCCTTGGAGGCACACAGTTGCTCATTACACTTAGAGGCACACTGAGTCATTACCCTTGGAGGCACACAGTCGCTCATTACACTTGGAGGAAACCTGAGTCACTCATTATGCTTGCAGCCACGCAGAGTCACTCATTGCCCTTGTAGGCACACTGGGTCACTCATTACCCTTGAAGGCACGCTGAGTCACTCATTAACCTTGGAGGCACAGTGTGTCACTCATTGCCCTTGTAGGCACACTGGGTCACTCATTACCCTTGAAGGCACGCTGAGTCACTCATTACACATGGAGACACGCTGAGTCACTCATTAACCTTGGAGGCACAGTGTGTCACTCATTACACTTGGAGGCACGCTGAGTCACTCATTACACTTGAAGGCACGCTGAGTCACTCATTACACTTGAAGGCATGCTGAGTCACTCATTACCCTTGGAGGC
The DNA here is from genome assembly GCF_048418815.1 of Hemitrygon akajei. NCBI lineage: Eukaryota > Metazoa > Chordata > Chondrichthyes > Myliobatiformes > Dasyatidae > Hemitrygon > Hemitrygon akajei. Next base: position 153,217,832 of record NC_133128.1, read on the forward strand.
ACACTCACTCATTACCCTTGGAGGCACACAGTCGCTCATTACACTTGGAGGAAACCTGAGTCACTCATTATGCTTGGAGCCACGCAGAGTCACTCATTGCCCTTGTAGGCACACTGGGTCACTCATTACCCTTGAAGGCACGCTGAGTCACTCATTACACATGGAGACACACTGAGTCACTCGTTACCCTTGGAGGCACGCTGAGTAACTCATTACACTTGGAGGCATGCTGAGTCACTCATTACCACTGGAAGCACGCTGAGTCACTCATTACACATGGAGACACACTGAGTCACTCGTTACCCTTGGAGGCACACAGTCGCTCATTACACTTGGAGGAAACCTGAGTCACTCATTATGCTTGGAGCCACGCAGAGTCACTCATTGCCCTTGTAGGCACACTGGGTCACTCATTACCATTGAAGGCACGCTGAGTCACTCATTACACATGGAGACACACTGAGTCACTCGTTACCCTTGGAGGCACGCTGAGTAACTCATTACACTTGGAGGCATGCTGAGTCACTCATTACCACTGGAAGCATGCTGAGTCACTCATTACCATTGGAGGCATGCTGAGTCACTCATTACACATGGAGACACACTGAGTCACTCGTTACCCTTGGAGGCACGCTGAGTAACTCATTACACTTGGAGGCATGCTGAGTCACTCATTACCACTGGAAGCATGCTGAGTCACTCATTACCATTGGAGGCATGCTGAGTCACTCACCACACTTGGAGGCACCCTGAGTCACTCATTACACATGGAGGAACCCTGCGTCACTCTTTTTGTTTGGAGGAACCCTGAGTCACTCATTACCCTTGGAGACACACTGAGTCACTCATTGCCCTTGTAGGCACTCTGGGTCACTCTTTACCCTTGAAGACACGCTGAGTCACTCATTATGCTTGGAGGCACGCTGAGTCACTCATTGCCCTTGTAGGCACTCTGGGTCACTCATTACCCTTGAAGACACGCTGAGTCACTCATTATGCTTGGAGGCACGCTGAGTCACTCATTATGCTTGGAGGCACGCAGAGTCACTCATTACCCTTCGAGGTCACTGAGTCATTCATTACCCTTGGAGGCACAGTGTGTCACTCATTACTCTTGGAGGTATGCTGTGTCAATCATTACACTTGGAGGCACGCCGAGTTACTCATTACCCTTGGAGGCACTCTGAGTCACTCATTACACTTGGAGGCACACCGAGTCACTCATTACCCTTCGAGACACTCTGAGTCACTGATTACAGTTGGAGGCACGCAGAGTCACTCAATACACTTGGAGGCACACGGAGTCACTCATTACCCTTGGAGGCATGCTGAGTCACTCATTACACTTGGAGGCATGCTGAGTCACACATTACACTTGGAGGCAGGCTGAGTCACTCATTACACTTGGAGGCACGCTGAGTCACTCATTACCCTTGGAGGAATCCTGAGTCACTCATTACCCTTGGAGGAATCCTGAGTCACTCATTACACTTGGAGGAAACCTGTGTCACTCATTATGCTTGGAGCAACGCAGAGTCACTCATTGCCCTTGTAGGCACACTGAGTCACTGGTTACCCTTGGAAGGCCGGCGAGTCACTCATTACACTTGGAAGCACACTGAGTCAGACATTACCCTTGGAGGCACACTGAGTCAGACATTACACTTGGAGGCACACTGAGTCAGACATTACCCTTGGAGGCACACTGAGTCAGACATTACACTTGGAGGCATACTGTGTCACTCATTACACATGGAGGGACGCTGTCCCTCATTACCCTTGGAGGCACACTGAGTCACTTATTACCCTTGGAGGCACAGTGAGTCACTCATTACACATGGAGGAACCCTGCGTCACTCTTTTTGTTTGGAGGAACCCTGAGTCACTCATTACCCTTGGAGACACACTGAGTCACTCATTGCCCTTGTAGGCACTCTGGGTCACTCTTTACCCTTGAAGACACGCTGAGTCACTCATTATGCTTGGAGGCACGCTGAGTCACTCATTGCCCTTGTAGGCACTCTGGGTCACTCATTACCCTTGAAGACACGCTGAGTCACTCATTATGCTTGGAGGCACGCTGAGTCACTCATTATGCTTGGAGGCACGCAGAGTCACTCATTACACTTGGAGGCACGCTGAGTCACTCATTACACTTGAAGGCATGCTGAGTCCCTCATTACCCTTGGAGGCACACTGAGTCACTTATTACCCTTGGAGGCACAGTGAGTCACTCATTACACTTGGAGGCACACTGATTCAATCATTACCCTTGGAGGCACAGTGAGTCACTCCTTACCCTTGGAGGCATGCTGGGTCATTCATTACCCTTGGAGGCACACAGTCGCTCATTACACTTGGAGGAAACCTGAGTCACTCATTATGCTTGCAGCCACGCAGAGTCACTCATTGCCCTTGTAGGCACACTGGGTCACTCATTACCCTTGAAGGCATGCTGAGTCACTCATTACACATGGAGACACACTTAGTCACTCATTAACCTTGGAGGCACAGTGTGTCACTCATTACACTTGGAGGCACGCTGAGTCACTCATTACACTTGAAGGCATGCTGAGTCACTCATTACCCTTGGAGACACACTCACTCGTTACCCTTGGAGGCACACAGTCGCTCATTACACTTGGAGGAAACCTGAGTCACTCATTATGCTTGGAGCCACGCAGAGTCACTCATTGTCCTTGTAGGCACACTGAGTCACTCATTACCCTTGAAGGCACGCTGAGTCACTCATTACCCTTGGAGGCATGCTAAGTCACACATTACACTTGGAGGCACGCTGAGTCATTCATTACCCTTGGAGGAATCCTGAGTCACTCATTACATTTGGAGGAAACCTGAGTCACTCATTATGCTTGGAGCAACGCAGAGTCACTCATTGCCCTTGTAGGCACACTGAGTCACTCGTTACCCTTTAAAGGCCGGCGAGTCACTCATTACACTTTGAGGCACACTGAGTCAGACATTACACTTGGAGGCACACTGAGTCAGACATTACACTTGGAGGCATACTGTGTCAATCATTACACATGGAGGGACGCTGTCCCTCATTACCCTTGGAGGCACACTGAGTCACTCATTACCCTTGGAAGCACAGTGAGTCACTCATTACCCTTGGAGGCATGCTCAGTCACTCATTACCTTTCGAGGCCACTGAGTCATTCACTACCCTCGGAGGCACACTGAGTCACTCATTACCCTTGGAGCCACAGTGAGTCACTCATTACTCTTGGAGGTACGCTGAGTCACTCATTACGCTTGGAGGGACGCCGAGTCTCTCATTACTCTTGGAGGGACGCCGAGTCACTCATTACAATTGGAGGCATGCTGAGTCACTCACTACACTTGGAGACACGCTGAGTCACTCATTACCCATGGAGGCACGCTGAGTCACTCATTACCCTTGGAAGGTCGGCGAGTCACTCATTACCCTTGGAGGCCGCTGAGAGTCACTCATTACCCTTGAAGGCACGCTGAGTCACTCATTACCCTTGGAGGCACAGTGAGTCACTCATTATGCTTGGAGGCCGCTGAGAGTCACTCATTACCCTTGAAGGCACGCTGAGTCACTCATTACCCTTGGAGGCACATTGAGTCACTCATTATGCTTGGAGGGATGCCGAGTCTCTCATTACTCTTGGAGGGACGCCGAGTCACTCATTTCTGTTGGAGGGACGCGGATTCACTCATTACACTTGGTGGCACACTGAGTCAGACATTACCCTTGGAGGCACACTGAGTCACTCATTACACTTGGAGGCATGCTGAGTCACTCATTACACATGGAGGGACGCCGAGTCACTCATAACCGTTGGGGGCACACTGAGTCACTCATTACCCTTGGAGGCAGGCTGAGTCACTCACTACCCTTGGAGGCACGCTGAGTCACTCACTACACTTGGAGGCACGCTGAGTCACTCATCACCCTTGGAGGAACGCTAAGTCACTCATTACGCTTGGAGGCACACTCACTCATTACCCTTGGAGGCACACAGTCACTCACTACACTTGGAGGAAACCTGAGTCACTCATTATGCTTGGAGGCACGCAGAGTCACTCATTGCCCTTGTAGGCACACTGGGTCACTCATTACCCTTGAAGGCACGCTGAGTCAGTCATTACCCTTGGAAGGTCGGCGAGTCACTCATTACCCTTGGAGGCCGCTGAGAGTCACTCATTACCCTTGGAGGCATGCTGAATCATTCACTACACTTGGAGGCTTGCTGAGTCACTCATTACCCTTGGAGGCACGCTGAGTCACTCATTACCCTTGGAGGTACACTGAGTCACTCATTACCCATGGAGGCACACAGTCGCTCATTACACTTGGAGGCACGCTGTCACTCATTACTCTTGGAGGCATGCTGAGTCACTCTTTACCGTTGGAGGCACGCTGAGTCACTCATTACCCTTGGAGGCTTGCTGAGTCACTCACTACACTTGGAGGCATGCTGAGTCACTCATTACCATTGGAGGCACGCTGAGTCATTCATTGCACTTGGAGGCACGCTGAGTCACTCATTGCCCTTGTATGCACACTGGGTCAGTCATTACCCTTGAAGGCACGCTGAGTCAGTCATTACACTTGCAGGCAAGCTGAGTCACTCATTACACTTGGAGGCACACTGAGTCATTACCCTTGGAGGCACACAGTCGCTCATTACACTTGGAGGAAACCTGAGTCACTCATTAGGCTTGGAGGCACGCAGAGTCACTCATTACCCTTGAAGGCACGCTGAGTCAGTCATTACAATTGGAGGCATGCTGAGTCACTCATTACCCTTGGAGGCACACAGTCGCTCATTACACTTGGAGGAAACCTGAGTCACTCATTAGGCTTGGAGGCACGCAGAGTCACTCATTACCCTTGAAGGCACGCTGAGTCAGTCATTACAATTGGAGGCATGCTGAGTCACTCATTACCCTTGGAGGCATGGTCAGTCACTAATTACCCTTGGAGCCATGGTCAGTCACTCATTAGGTTTGGAGGCACGCAGAGTCACTCATTGCCCTTGTAGGCACACTGGGTCAGTCATTACCCTGGGAGGCACGGTGAGTCAGTCATTACCCTGGGAGGCACGGTGAGTCACATTACCCTTGGAGGCAGGCTGAGTCACTCATTACCCTGGGAGGCACGCGGAGTCACTCATTACACTTGGAGTCATGCTGTGTCAATCATTACACTTGTGAGGCATGCTGAGTCACTCATAACCTTTGGAGTGACGCTGAGTCACTCATTACACTTGAAGATACGCTGAGTTATTCATTAACCTTGAAGGCACGCTGAGTCACTCATTACCCTTGAAGGCACGCTGAGTCAGTCATCACACTTGGAGACACTGTGAGACACTCATTACCCTTGAAGGCACGCTGAGTCACTCATTACACTTGGAGGCATGCTGAGTCACACATTACACTTGGAGGCACGCTGAGTCACTCATTACACTTGGAAGCACGCTGAGTCACTCATTACCCTTGGAGGAATCCTGAGTCACTCATTACACTTGGAGGAAACCTGAGTCACTCATTATGCTTGGAGCAACGCAGAGTCACTCATTGCCCTTGTAGGCACATTGAGTCACTCATTACCCTTGAAGGCACGCTGGGATACTCATTACTCTTGTAGGCACACTGGGTCACTCATTACTCTTGAAGGCACGCTGAGTCAGTCATTACACCTGGAGGCATGCTGAGTCACTCATTACACTTGGAGGCATGCTGAGTCTCTCATAACCTTTGGAGTGACGCTGAGTCACTCATTAAACTTGGAGGCATGCTGAGTCACTCTTTACCATTGGAGGTACGCTAAGTCACTCATTACACTTGGAGGCATGCTGAGTCACTCTTTACCATTGGAGGGACGCCGAGTCACTCATTACTATTGGGAGGGATGCTGAGTTACTCATTACCCTTGAAGGCAGTCTGAGTCACTCATTACACATGGAGGGACGCCGAGTCATTCATTACCCTTGGAGGAATCCTGAGTCACTCATTACATTTGGAGGAAACCTGAGTCACTCATTATGCCTGGAGCAACGCAGAGTCACTCATTGCCCTTGTAGGCACACTGAGTCACTGGTTACCCTTGGAAAACCGGCGAGTCACTCATTACACTTGGAGGCACACTGAGTCAGACATTACCCTTGGAGGCACACTGAGTCAGACATTACACTTGGAGGCATACTGTGTCACTCATTACACATGGAGGGACGCTGTCCCTCATTACCCTTGGAGGCACACTGAGTCACTCATTACCCTTGGAGGCACAGTGAGTCACTCATTACACTTGGAGGCACACTGATTCAATCATTACCCTTGGAGGCACAGTGAGTCACTCCTTACCCTTGGAGGCATGCTGGGTCATTCATTACCCTTGGAGGCACACAGTTGCTCATTACACTTAGAGGCACACTGAGTCATTACCCTTGGAGGCACACAGTCGCTCATTACACTTGGAGGAAACCTGAGTCACTCATTATGCTTGCAGCCACGCAGAGTCACTCATTGCCCTTGTAGGCACACTGGGTCACTCATTACCCTTGAAGGCACGCTGAGTCACTCATTACACATGGAGACACGCTGAGTCACTCATTAACCTTGGAGGCACAGTGTGTCACTCATTACACTTGGAGGCACGCTGAGTCACTCATTACACTTGAAGGCACGCTGAGTCACTCATTACACTTGAAGGCATGCTGAGTCACTCATTACCCTTGGAGGCACACTCACTCATTACCCTTGGAGGCACACAGTCGCTCATTACACTTGGAGGAAACCTGAGTCACTCATTATGCTTGGAGCCACGCAGAGTCACTCATTGCCCTTGTAGGCACACTGGGTCACTCATTACCCTTGAAGGCACGCTGAGTCACTCATTACACATGGAGACACACTGAGTCACTCGTTACCCTTGGAGGCACGCTGAGTAACTCATTACACTTGGAGGCATGCTGAGTCACTCATTACCACTGGAAGCACGCTGAGTCACTCATTACACATGGAGACACACTGAGTCACTCGTTACCCTTGGAGGCACACAGTCGCTCATTACACTTGGAGGAAACCTGAGTCACTCATTATGCTTGGAGCCACGCAGAGTCACTCATTGCCCTTGTAGGCACACTGGGTCACTCATTACCCTTGAAGGCACGCTGAGTCACTCATTACACATGGAGACACACTGAGTCACTCGTTACCCTTGGAGGCACGCTGAGTAACTCATTACACTTGGAGGCATGCTGAGTCACTCATTACCACTGGAAGCATGCTGAGTCACTCATTACCATTGGAGGCATGCTGAGTCACTCATTACACATGGAGACACACTGAGTCACTCGTTACCCTTGGAGGCACGCTGAGTAACTCATTACACTTGGAGGCATGCTGAGTCACTCATTACCACTGGAAGCATGCTGAGTCACTCATTACCATTGGAGGCATGCTGAGTCACTCACCACACTTGGAGGCACCCTGAGTCACTCATTACACATGGAGGAACCCTGCGTCACTCTTTTTGTTTGGAGGAACCCTGAGTCACTCATTACCCTTGGAGACACACTGAGTCACTCATTGCCCTTGTAGGCACTCTGGGTCACTCTTTACCCTTGAAGACACGCTGAGTCACTCATTATGCTTGGAGGCACGCTGAGTCACTCATTGCCCTTGTAGGCACTCTGGGTCACTCATTACCCTTGAAGACACGCTGAGTCACTCATTATGCTTGGAGGCACGCTGAGTCACTCATTATGCTTGGAGGCACGCAGAGTCACTCATTACCCTTCGAGGTCACTGAGTCATTCATTACCCTTGGAGGCACAGTGTGTCACTCATTACTCTTGGAGGTATGCTGTGTCAATCATTACACTTGGAGGCACGCCGAGTTACTCATTACCCTTGGAGGCACTCTGAGTCACTCATTACACTTGGAGGCACACCGAGTCACTCATTACCCTTCGAGACACTCTGAGTCACTGATTACAGTTGGAGGCACGCAGAGTCACTCAATACACTTGGAGGCACACGGAGTCACTCATTACCCTTGGAGGCATGCTGAGTCACTCATTACACTTGGAGGCATGCTGAGTCACACATTACACTTGGAGGCAGGCTGAGTCACTCATTACACTTGGAGGCACGCTGAGTCACTCATTACCCTTGGAGGAATCCTGAGTCACTCATTACCCTTGGAGGAATCCTGAGTCACTCATTACACTTGGAGGAAACCTGTGTCACTCATTATGCTTGGAGCAACGCAGAGTCACTCATTGCCCTTGTAGGCACACTGAGTCACTGGTTACCCTTGGAAGGCCGGCGAGTCACTCATTACACTTGGAAGCACACTGAGTCAGACATTACCCTTGGAGGCACACTGAGTCAGACATTACACTTGGAGGCACACTGAGTCAGACATTACCCTTGGAGGCACACTGAGTCAGACATTACACTTGGAGGCATACTGTGTCACTCATTACACATGGAGGGACGCTGTCCCTCATTACCCTTGGAGGCACACTGAGTCACTTATTACCCTTGGAGGCACAGTGAGTCACTCATTACACATGGAGGAACCCTGCGTCACTCTTTTTGTTTGGAGGAACCCTGAGTCACTCATTACCCTTGGAGACACACTGAGTCACTCATTGCCCTTGTAGGCACTCTGGGTCACTCTTTACCCTTGAAGACACGCTGAGTCACTCATTATGCTTGGAGGCACGCTGAGTCACTCATTGCCCTTGTAGGCACTCTGGGTCACTCATTACCCTTGAAGACACGCTGAGTCACTCATTATGCTTGGAGGCACGCTGAGTCACTCATTATGCTTGGAGGCACGCAGAGTCACTCATTACACTTGGAGGCACGCTGAGTCACTCATTACACTTGAAGGCATGCTGAGTCCCTCATTACCCTTGGAGGCACACTGAGTCACTTATTACCCTTGGAGGCACAGTGAGTCACTCATTACACTTGGAGGCACACTGATTCAATCATTACCCTTGGAGGCACAGTGAGTCACTCCTTACCCTTGGAGGCATGCTGGGTCATTCATTACCCTTGGAGGCACACAGTCGCTCATTACACTTGGAGGAAACCTGAGTCACTCATTATGCTTGCAGCCACGCAGAGTCACTCATTGCCCTTGTAGGCACACTGGGTCACTCATTACCCTTGAAGGCATGCTGAGTCACTCATTACACATGGAGACACACTTAGTCACTCATTAACCTTGGAGGCACAGTGTGTCACTCATTACACTTGGAGGCACGCTGAGTCACTCATTACACTTGAAGGCATGCTGAGTCACTCATTACCCTTGGAGACACACTCACTCGTTACCCTTGGAGGCACACAGTCGCTCATTACACTTGGAGGAAACCTGAGTCACTCATTATGCTTGGAGCCACGCAGAGTCACTCATTGTCCTTGTAGGCACACTGAGTCACTCATTACCCTTGAAGGCACGCTGAGTCACTCATTACCCTTGGAGGCATGCTAAGTCACACATTACACTTGGAGGCACGCTGAGTCATTCATTACCCTTGGAGGAATCCTGAGTCACTCATTACATTTGGAGGAAACCTGAGTCACTCATTATGCTTGGAGCAACGCAGAGTCACTCATTGCCCTTGTAGGCACACTGAGTCACTCGTTACCCTTTAAAGGCCGGCGAGTCACTCATTACACTTTGAGGCACACTGAGTCAGACATTACACTTGGAGGCACACTGAGTCAGACATTACACTTGGAGGCATACTGTGTCAATCATTACACATGGAGGGACGCTGTCCCTCATTACCCTTGGAGGCACACTGAGTCACTCATTACCCTTGGAGGCACAGTGAGTCACTCATTACACTTGGAGGCACACTGATTCAATCATTACCTTTGGAGGCACAGTGAGTCACTCCTTACCCTTGGAGGCATGCTGGGTCATTCATTACCCTTGGAGGCACACAGTTGCTCATTACACTTAGAGGCACACTGAGTCATTCCCTTGGAGGCACACAGTCGCTCATTACACTTGGAGGCACACTGAGTCATTACCCTTGGAGGCACACAGTCACTCATTACCCTTGGAGGCACACTCACACATTACCCTTGGAGGCACACAGTCGATCATTACCCTTGGAGGCACACAGTCGCTCATTACTCTTGGAGGAAACCTGAGTCACTCATTATGCTTGCAGCCAGGCAGAGTCACTCATTGCCCTTGTAGGCACAGTGAGTCACTCATTACACATGGAGGAACCCTGCGTCTCTCTTTTTGTTTGGAGGAACCCTGAGTCATTCATTACCCTTGGAGGAATCCTGAGTCACTCATTACATTTGGAGGAAACCTGAGTCACTCATTATGCTTGGAGCAACGCAGAGTCACTCATTGCCCTTGTAGGCACACTGAGTCACTCGTTACCCTTTAAAGGCCGGCGAGTCACTCATTACACTTTGAGGCACACTGAGTCAGACATTACACTTGGAGGCACACTGAGTCAGACATTACACTTGGAGGCATACTGTGTCAATCATTACACATGGAGGGACGCTGTCCCTCATTACCCTTGGAGGCACACTGAGTCACTCATTACCCTTGGAGGCACAGTGAGTCACTCATTACACTTGGAGGCACACTGATTCAATCATTACCTTTGGAGGCACAGTGAGTCACTCCTTACCCTTGGAGGCATGCTGGGTCATTCATTACCCTTGGAGGCACACAGTTGCTCATTACACTTAGAGGCACACTGAGTCATTGCCCTTGGAGGCACACAGTCGCTCATTACACTTGGAGGCACACTGAGTCATTACCCTTGGAGGCACACAGTCACTCATTACCCTTGGAGGCACACTCACACATTACCCTTGGAGGCACACAGTCGATCATTACCCTTGGAGGCACACAGTCGCTCATTACTCTTGGAGGAAACCTGAGTCACTCATTATGCTTGCAGCCACGCAGAGTCACTCATTGCCCTTGTAGGCACACTGGGTCACTCATTACCCTTGAAGGCACGCTGAGTCACTCATTACACATGGAGACACACTTAGTCACTCGTTAACCTTGGAGGCACACTGAGTCATTACCCTTGGAGGCACACAGTCACTCATTACCCTTGGAGGCACACTGAGTCATTACCCTTGGAGGCACACAGTCACTCATTACCCTTGGAGGCACACAGTCACTCATTACCCTTGGAGGCACACTGATTCACTCATTACCCTTGGAGGCACACTGATTCAATCATTACCCTTGGAGGCACACTGAGTCATTCATTACCCTTGGAGGCACACAGTCGCTCATTACACTTGGAGGCACACTGAGTCATTACCCTTGGAGGCACACAGTCGCTCATTACACTTGGAGGCACACAGTCACTCATTACCCTTGGAGGCACACAGTCACTCATTACCCTTGGAGGCACACTCACTCATTACCCTTGGTGGCACACAGTCGCTCATTACACTTGGAGGCACACTCACTCATTACCCTTGGAGGCACACAGTCGCTCATTACACTTGGAGGCACACTGAGTCACTCATTACCCTTGGAGGCACACAGTCGCTCATTACACTTGGAGGCACACTGAGTCATTACCCTTGGAGGCACACAGTCACTCATTACCCTTGGAGGCACACTCACTCATTACCCTTGGAGGCACACAGTCGCTCATTACACTTGGAGGAAACCTGAGTCACTCATTATGCTTGGAGCCACGCAGAGTCACTCATTGCCCTTGTAGGCACACTGGGTCACTCATTACACATGGAGACACACTGAGTCACTCGTTAACCTTGGAGGCATGCTGAGTCACTCATTACCACTGGAGGCATGCTGAGTCACTCATTACCATTGGAGGCATGCTGAGTCACTCACCACACTTGGAGGCACCCTGAGTCACTCATTACACATGGAGGAACCCTGCATCACTCTCTACATTTGGAGGAATCCTGAGTCACTCATTACACTTGGAGGAAACCTGAGTCACTCATTATGCTTGGAGCAACGCAGAGACACTCATTGCCCTTGTAGGCACATTGAGTCACTCATTACCCTTGAAGGCACGCTGAGTCACTCATTACCCTTGGAGGGATGCTGAGTCACTCATTACACTTGGAGGCATGCTAAGTCACACATTACACTTGGAGGCACGCTGAGTCACCCATTACACTTGGAGGCACGCTGAGTCACTCATTACACTTGGAGGAATCCTGAGTCACTCATTACATTTGGAGGAAACCTGAGTCACTCATTATGCCTGGAGCAACGCAGAGTCACTCATTGCCCTTGTAGGCACACTGAGTCACTGGTTACCCTTGGAAAACCGGCGAGTCACTCATTACACTTGGAGGCACACTGAGTCAGACATTACCCTTGGAGGCACACTGAGTCAGACATTACACTTGGAGGCATACTGTGTCACTCATTACACATGGAGGGACGCTGTCCCTCATTACCCTTGGAGGCACACTGAGTCACTCATTACCCTTGGAGGCACAGTGAGTCACTCATTACACTTGGAGGCACACTGATTCAATCATTACCCTTGGAGGCACAGTGAGTCACTCCTTACCCTTGGAGGCATGCTGGGTCATTCATTACCCTTGGAGGCACACAGTTGCTCATTACACTTAGAGGCACACTGAGTCATTACCCTTGGAGGCACACAGTCGCTCATTACACTTGGAGGAAACCTGAGTCACTCATTATGCTTGCAGCCACGCAGAGTCACTCATTGCCCTTGTAGGCACACTGGGTCACTCATTACCCTTGAAGGCACGCTGAGTCACTCATTACACATGGAGACACGCTGAGTCACTCATTAACCTTGGAGGCACAGTGTGTCACTCATTACACTTGGAGGCACGCTGAGTCACTCATTACACTTGAAGGCACGCTGAGTCACTCATTACACTTGAAGGCATGCTGAGTCACTCATTACCCTTGGAGGCACACTCACTCATTACCCTTGGAGGCACACAGTCGCTCATTACACTTGGAGGAAACCTGAGTCACTCATTATGCTTGGAGCCACGCAGAGTCACTCATTGCCCTTGTAGGCACACTGGGTCACTCATTACCCTTGAAGGCACGCTGAGTCACTCATTACACATGGAGACACACTGAGTCACTCGTTACCCTTGGAGGCACGCTGAGTAACTCATTACACTTGGAGGCATGCTGAGTCACTCATTACCACTGGAAGCACGCTGAGTCACTCATTACACATGGAGACACACTGAGTCACTCGTTACCCTTGGAGGCACACAGTCGCTCATTACACTTGGAGGAAACCTGAGTCACTCATTATGCTTGGAGCCACGCAGAGTCACTCATTGCCCTTGTAGGCACACTGGGTCACTCATTACCCTTGAAGGCACGCTGAGTCACTCATTACACATGGAGACACACTGAGTCACTCGTTACCCTTGGAGGCACGCTGAGTAACTCATTACACTTGGAGGCATGCTGAGTCACTCATTACCACTGGAAGCATGCTGAGTCACTCATTACCATTGGAGGCATGCTGAGTCACTCACCACACTTGGAGGCACCCTGAGTCACTCATTACACATGGAGGAACCCTGCGTCACTCTTTTTGTTTGGAGGAACCCTGAGTCACTCATTACCCTTGGAGACACACTGAGTCACTCATTGCCCTTGTAGGCACTCTGGGTCACTCTTTACCCTTGAAGACACGCTGAGTCACTCATTATGCTTGGAGGCACGCTGAGTCACTCATTGCCCTTGTAGGCACTCTGGGTCACTCTTTACCCTTGAAGACACGCTGAGTCACTCATTATGCTTGGAGGCACGCTGAGTCACTCATTGCCCTTGTAGGCACACTGGGTCACTCATTACCCTTGAAGGCACGCTGAGTCACTCATTACACATGGAGACACACTTAGTCACTCGTTAACCTTGGAGGCACACTGAGTCATTACCCTTGGAGGCACACAGTCACGCATTACCCTTGGAGGCACACTGAGTCATTACCCTTGGAGGCACACAGTCACTCATTACCCTTGGAGGCACACAGTCACTCATTACCCTTGGAGGCACACTGATTCACTCATTACCCTTGGAGGCACACTGATTCAATCATTACCCTTGGAGGCACACTGAGTCATTCATTACCCTTGGAGGCACACAGTCGCTCATTACACTTGGAGGCACACTGAGTCATTACCCTTGGAGGCACACAGTCGCTCATTACACTTGGAGGCACACTGAGTCATTACCCTTGGAGGCACACAGTCACTCATTACCCTTGGAGGCACACTCACTCATTACCCTTGGTGGCACACAGTCGCTCATTACACTTGGAGGCACACTCACTCATTACCCTTGGAGGCACACAGTCGCTCATTACACTTGGAGGCACACTGAGTCACTCATTACCCTTGGAGGCACACAGTCGCTCATTACACTTGGAGGCACACTGAGTCATTACCCTTGGAGGCACACAGTCACTCATTACCCTTGGAGGCACACTCACTCATTACCCTTGGAGGCACACAGTCGCTCATTACACTTGGAGGAAACCTGAGTCACTCATTATGCTTGGAGCCACGCAGAGTCACTCATTGCCCTTGTAGGCACACTGGGTCACTCATTACACATGGAGACACACTGAGTCACTCGTTAACCTTGGAGGCATGCTGAGTCACTCATTACCACTGGAGGCATGCTGAGTCACTCATTACCATTGGAGGCATGCTGAGTCACTCACCACACTTGGAGGCACCCTGAGTCACTCATTACACATGGAGGAACCCTGCATCACTCTTTACATTTGGAGGAATCCTGAGTCACTCATTACACTTGGAGGAAACCTGAGTCACTCATTATGCTTGGAGCAACGCAGAGACACTCATTGCCCTTGTAGGCACATTGAGTCACTCATTACCCTTGAAGGCACGCTGAGTCACTCATTACCCTTGGAGGGATGCTGAGTCACTCATTACACTTGGAGGCATGCTAAGTCACACATTACACTTGGAGGCACGCTGAGTCACCCATTACACTTGGAGGCACGCTGAGTCACTCATTACACTTGGAGGAATCCTGAGTCACTCATTACATTTGGAGGAAACCTGAGTCACTCATTATGCCTGGAGCAACGCAGAGTCACTCATTGCCCTTGTAGGCACACTGAGTCACTGGTTACCCTTGGAAAACCGGCGAGTCACTCATTACACTTGGAGGCACACTGAGTCAGACATTACCCTTGGAGGCACACTGAGTCAGACATTACACTTGGAGGCATACTGTGTCACTCATTACACATGGAGGGACGCTGTCCCTCATTACCCTTGGAGGCACACTGAGTCACTCATTACCCTTGGAGGCACAGTGAGTCACTCATTACACTTGGAGGCACACTGATTCAATCATTACCCTTGGAGGCACAGTGAGTCACTCCTTACCCTTGGAGGCATGCTGGGTCATTCATTACCCTTGGAGGCACACAGTTGCTCATTACACTTAGAGGCACACTGAGTCATTACCCTTGGAGGCACACAGTCGCTCATTACACTTGGAGGAAACCTGAGTCACTCATTATGCTTGCAGCCACGCAGAGTCACTCATTGCCCTTGTAGGCACACTGGGTCACTCATTACCCTTGAAGGCACGCTGAGTCACTCATTACACATGGAGACACGCTGAGTCACTCATTAACCTTGGAGGCACAGTGTGTCACTCATTACACTTGGAGGCACGCTGAGTCACTCATTACACTTGAAGGCACGCTGAGTCACTCATTACACTTGAAGGCATGCTGAGTCACTCATTACCCTTGGAGGCACACTCACTCATTACCCTTGGAGGCACACAGTCGCTCATTACACTTGGAGGAAACCTGAGTCACTCATTATGCTTGGAGCCACGCAGAGTCACTCATTGCCCTTGTAGGCACACTGGGTCACTCATTACCCTTGAAGGCACGCTGAGTCACTCATTACACATGGAGACACACTGAGTCACTCGTTACCCTTGGAGGCACGCTGAGTAACTCATTACACTTGGAGGCATGCTGAGTCACTCATTACCACTGGAAGCACGCTGAGTCACTCATTACACATGGAGACACACTGAGTCACTCGTTACCCTTGGAGGCACACAGTCGCTCATTACACTTGGAGGAAACCTGAGTCACTCATTATGCTTGGAGCCACGCAGAGTCACTCATTGCCCTTGTAGGCACACTGGGTCACTCATTACCCTTGAAGGCACGCTGAGTCACTCATTACACATGGAGACACACTGAGTCACTCGTTACCCTTGGAGGCACGCTGAGTAACTCATTACACTTGGAGGCATGCTGAGTCACTCATTACCACTGGAAGCATGCTGAGTCACTCATTACCATTGGAGGCATGCTGAGTCACTCACCACACTTGGAGGCACCCTGAGTCACTCATTACACATGGAGGAACCCTGCGTCACTCTTTTTGTTTGGAGGAACCCTGAGTCACTCATTACCCTTGGAGACACACTGAGTCACTCATTGCCCTTGTAGGCACTCTGGGTCACTCTTTACCCTTGAAGACACGCTGAGTCACTCATTATGCTTGGAGGCACGCTGAGTCACTCATTGCCCTTGTAGGCACTCTGGGTCACTCTTTACCCTTGAAGACACGCTGAGTCACTCATTATGCTTGGAGGCACGCTGAGTCACTCATTGCCCTTGTAGGCACTCTGGGTCACTCATTACCCTTGAAGCCACGCTGAGTCACTCATTATGCTTGGAGGCACGCTGAGTCACTCATTATGCTTGGAGGCACGCAGAGTCACTCATTACCCTTCGAGGTCACTGAGTCATTCATTACCCTTGGAGGCACAGTGTGTCACTCATTACTCTTGGAGGTATGCTGTGTCAATCATTACACTTGGAGGCACGCCGAGTTACTCATTACCCTTGGAGGCACTCTGAGTCACTCATTACACTTGGAGGCACACCGAGTCACTCATTACCCTTCGAGACACTCTGAGTCACTGATTACAGTTGGAGGCACGCAGAGTCACTCAATACACTTGGAGGCACACGGAGTCACTCATTACCCTTGGAGGCATGCTGAGTCACTCATTACACTTGGAGGCATGCTGAGACACACATTACACTTGGAGGCAGGCTGAGTCACTCATTACACTTGGAGGCACGCTGAGTCACTCATTACCCTTGGAGGAATCCTGAGTCACTCATTACCCTTGGAGGAATCCTGAGTCACTCATTACACTTGGAGGAAACCTGTGTCACTCATTATGCTTGGAGCAACGCAGAGTCACTCATTGCCCTTGTAGGCACACTGAGTCACTGGTTACCCTTGGAAGGCCGGCGAGTCACTCATTACACTTGGAGGCACACTGAGTCAGACATTACCCTTGGAGGCACACTGAGTCAGACATTACACTTGGAGGCACACTGAGTCAGACATTACCCTTGGAGGCACACTGAGTCAGACATTACACTTGGAGGCATACTGTGTCTCATTACACATGGAGGGACGCTGTCCCTCATTACCCTTGGAGGCACACTGAGTCACTTATTACCCTTGGAGGCACAGTGAGTCACTCATTACACATGGAGGAACCCTGCGTCACTCTTTTTGTTTGGAGGAACCCTGAGTCACTCATTACCCTTGGAGACACACTGAGTCACTCATTGCCCTTGTAGGCACTCTGGGTCACTCTTTACCCTTGAAGACACGCTGAGTCACTCATTATGCTTGGAGGCACGCTGAGTCACTCATTGCCCTTGTAGGCACTCTGGGTCACTCATTACCCTTGAAGACACGCTGAGTCACTCATTATGCTTGGAGGCACGCTGAGTCACTCATTATGCTTGGAGGCACGCAGAGTCACTCATTACCCTTCGAGGTCACTGAGTCATTCATTACCCTTGGAGGCACAGTGTGTCACTCATTACTCTTGGAGGTATGCTGTGTCAATCATTACACTTGGAGGCACGCCGAGTTACTCATTACCCTTGGAGGCACTCTGAGTCACTCATTACACTTGGAGGCACACCGAGTCACTCATTACCCTTCGAGACACTCTGAGTCACTGATTACAGTTGGAGGCACGCAGAGTCACTCAATACACTTGGAGGCACACGGAGTCACTCATTACCCTTGGAGGCATGCTGAGTCACTCATTACACTTGGAGGCATGCTGAGTCACACATTACACTTGGAGGCAGGCTGAGTCACTCATTACACTTGGAGGCACGCTGAGTCACTCATTACCCTTGGAGGAATCCTGAGTCACTCATTACCCTTGGAGGAATCCTGAGTCACTCATTACACTTGGAGGAAACCTGTGTCACTCATTATGCTTGGAGCAACGCAGAGTCACTCATTGCCCTTGTAGGCACACTGAGTCACTGGTTACCCTTGGAAGGCCGGCGAGTCACTCATTACACTTGGAGGCACACTGAGTCAGACATTACCCTTGGAGGCACACTGAGTCAGACATTACACTTGGAGGCACACTGAGTCAGACATTACCCTTAGAGGCACACTGAGTCAGACATTACACTTGGAGGCATACTGTGTCACTCATTACACATGGAGGGACGCTGTCCCTCATTACCCTTGGAGGCACACTGAGTCACTTATTACCCTTGGAGGCACAGTGAGTCACTCATTACACTTGGAGGCACACTGATTCAATCATTACCCTTGGAGGCACAGTGAGTCACTCCTTACCCTTGGAGGCATGCTGGGTCATTCATTACCCTTGGAGGCACACAGTCGCTCATTACACTTGGAGGAAACCTGAGTCACTCATTATGCTTGCAGCCACGCAGAGTCACTCATTGCCCTTGTAGGCACACTGGGTCACTTATTACCCTTGGAGGCACAGTGAGTCACTCATTACACATGGAGGAACCCTGCGTCACTCTTTTTGTTTGGAGGAACCCTGAGTCACTCATTACCCTTGGAGACACACTGAGTCACTCATTGCCCTTGTAGGCACTCTGGGTCACTCTTTACCCTTGAAGACACGCTGAGTCACTCATTATGCTTGGAGGCACGCTGAGTCACTCATTGCCCTTGTAGGCACTCTGGGTCACTCATTACCCTTGAAGACACGCTGAGTCACTCATTATGCTTGGAGGCACGCTGAGTCACTCATTATGCTTGGAGGCACGCAGAGTCACTCATTACCCTTCGAGGTCACTGAGTCATTCATTACCCTTGGAGGCACAGTGTGTCACTCATTACTCTTGGAGGTATGCTGTGTCAATCATTACACTTGGAGGCACGCCGAGTTACTCATTACCCTTGGAGGCACTCTGAGTCACTCATTACACTTGGAGGCACACCGAGTCACTCATTACCCTTCGAGACACTCTGAGTCACTGATTACAGTTGGAGGCACGCAGAGTCACTCAATACACTTGGAGGCACACGGAGTCACTCATTACCCTTGGAGGCATGCTGAGTCACTCATTACACTTGGAGGCATGCTGAGTCACACATTACACTTGGAGGCAGGCTGAGTCACTCATTACACTTGGAGGCACGCTGAGTCACTCATTACCCTTGGAGGAATCCTGAGTCACTCATTACCCTTGGAGGAATCCTGAGTCACTCATTACACTTGGAGGAAACCTGTGTCACTCATTATGCTTGGAGCAACGCAGAGTCACTCATTGCCCTTGTAGGCACACTGAGTCACTGGTTACCCTTGGAAGGCCGGCGAGTCACTCATTACACTTGGAGGCACACTGAGTCAGACATTACCCTTGGAGGCACACTGAGTCAGACATTACACTTGGAGGCACACTGAGTCAGACATTACCCTTAGAGGCACACTGAGTCAGACATTACACTTGGAGGCATACTGTGTCACTCATTACACATGGAGGGACGCTGTCCCTCATTACCCTTGGAGGCACACTGAGTCACTTATTACCCTTGGAGGCACAGTGAGTCACTCATTACACTTGGAGGCACACTGATTCAATCATTACCCTTGGAGGCACAGTGAGTCACTCCTTACCCTTGGAGGCATGCTGGGTCATTCATTACCCTTGGAGGCACACAGTCGCTCATTACACTTGGAGGAAACCTGAGTCACTCATTATGCTTGCAGCCACGCAGAGTCACTCATTGCCCTTGTAGGCACACTGGGTCACTCATTACCCTTGAAGGCATGCTGAGTCACTCATTACACATGGAGACACACTTAGTCACTCGTTAACCTTGGAGGCACAGTGTGTCACTCATTACACTTGGAGGCACGCTGAGTCACTCATTACACTTGAAGGCACGCTGAGTCACTCATTACACTTGAAGGCATGCTGAGTCACTCATTACCCTTGGAGGCACACTCACTCATTACCCTTGGAGGCACACAGTCGCTCATTACACTTGGAGGAAACCTGAGTCACTCATTATGCTTGGAGCCACGCAGAGTCACTCATTGCCCTTGTAGGCACACTGGGTCACTCATTACCCTTGAAGGCACGCTGAGTCACTCATTACACATGGAGACACACTGAGTCACTCGTTACCCTTGGAGGCACGCTGAGTAACTCATTACACTTGGAGGCACACTGAGTCACTTATTACCCTTGGAGGCACAGTGAGTCACTCATTACACATGGAGGAACCCTGCGTCACTCTTTTTGTTTGGAGGAACCCTGAGTCACTCATTACCCTTGGAGACACACTGAGTCACTCATTGCCCTTGTAGGCACTCTGGGTCACTCTTTACCCTTGAAGACACGCTGAGTCACTCATTATGCTTGGAGGCACGCTGAGTCACTCATTGCCCTTGTAGGCACTCTGGGTCACTCATTACCCTTGAAGACACGCTGAGTCACTCATTATGCTTGGAGGCACGCTGAGTCACTCATTATGCTTGGAGGCACGCAGAGTCACTCATTACCCTTCGAGGTCACTGAGTCATTCATTACCCTTGGAGGCACAGTGTGTCACTCATTACTCTTGGAGGTATGCTGTGTCAATCATTACACTTGGAGGCACGCCGAGTTACTCATTACCCTTGGAGGCACTCTGAGTCACTCATTACACTTGGAGGCACACCGAGTCACTCATTACCCTTCGAGACACTCTGAGTCACTGATTACAGTTGGAGGCACGCAGAGTCACTCAATACACTTGGAGGCACACGGAGTCACTCATTACCCTTGGAGGCATGCTGAGTCACTCATTACACTTGGAGGCATGCTGAGTCACACATTACACTTGGAGGCAGGCTGAGTCACTCATTACACTTGGAGGCACGCTGAGTCACTCATTACCCTTGGAGGAATCCTGAGTCACTCATTACCCTTGGAGGAATCCTGAGTCACTCATTACACTTGGAGGAAACCTGTGTCACTCATTATGCTTGGAGCAACGCAGAGTCACTCATTGCCCTTGTAGGCACACTGAGTCACTGGTTACCCTTGGAAGGCCGGCGAGTCACTCATTACACTTGGAGGCACACTGAGTCAGACATTACCCTTGGAGGCACACTGAGTCAGACATTACACTTGGAGGCACACTGAGTCAGACATTACCCTTAGAGGCACACTGAGTCAGACATTACACTTGGAGGCATACTGTGTCACTCATTACACATGGAGGGACGCTGTCCCTCATTACCCTTGGAGGCACACTGAGTCACTTATTACCCTTGGAGGCACAGTGAGTCACTCATTACACTTGGAGGCACACTGATTCAATCATTACCCTTGGAGGCACAGTGAGTCACTCCTTACCCTTGGAGGCATGCTGGGTCATTCATTACCCTTGGAGGCACACAGTCGCTCATTACACTTGGAGGAAACCTGAGTCACTCATTATGCTTGCAGCCACGCAGAGTCACTCATTGCCCTTGTAGGCACACTGGGTCACTCATTACCCTTGAAGGCATGCTGAGTCACTCATTACACATGGAGACACACTTAGTCACTCGTTAACCTTGGAGGCACAGTGTGTCACTCATTACACTTGGAGGCACGCTGAGTCACTCATTACACTTGAAGGCACGCTGAGTCACTCATTACACTTGAAGGCATGCTGAGTCACTCATTACCCTTGGAGGCACACTCACTCATTACCCTTGGAGGCACACAGTCGCTCATTACACTTGGAGGAAACCTGAGTCACTCATTATGCTTGGAGCCACGCAGAGTCACTCATTGCCCTTGTAGGCACACTGGGTCACTCATTACCCTTGAAGGCACGCTGAGTCACTCATTACACATGGAGACACACTGAGTCACTCGTTACCCTTGGAGGCACGCTGAGTAACTCATTACACTTGGAGGCATGCTGAGTCACTCATTACCCTTGGAGGCACACTCACTCATTACCCTTGGAGGCACACAGTCGCTCATTACACTTGGAGGAAACCTGAGTCACTCATTATGCTTGGAGCCACGCAGAGTCACTCATTGCCCTTGTAGGCACACTGGGTCACTCATTACCCTTGAAGGCACGCTGAGTCAGTCATCACACTTGGAGGCACAGTGTGTCACTCATTACTCTTGGAGGTATGCTGTGTCAATCATTACCTTTGGACGCATGCTGAGTCACTCATTACGCTTGGAGGGATGCCGAGTCACTCATTTCTCTTGCAGGGACGCGGATTCCCTCATTACCCTTAGGGGCATGGTGAGTCACTCATTGCCCTTGTAGGCACACTGGGTCACTCATTACCCTTGGAGGGACGCTAAGTCACATTACCCTTGGAGGAATCCTGAGTCACTCATTACACTTGGAGGCATGCTGAGTCACTCACTACACTTGGATGCATGCAGAGGCACTCATTACCCTTGGAGGCACGCGGAGTCACTCCTTACCCTTGGAGGCACGCTGAGTCACTCATTACACTTGGAGACACGCCGAGTTACTCATTACCCTTGGAGGCACTCTGAGTCACTCATTACACTTGGAGGCACACCAAGTCACTCATTACCCTTCGAGACACTCTGAGTCACTGATTACAGTTGGAGGCACGCAGAGTCACTCAATACCCTTGTAGGCACACGGACTCACTCATTACCCTTGGAGGCATGCTGAGTCACTCATTACACTTGGAGGCATGCTGAGTCACACATTACACTTGGAGGCAGGCTGAGTCACTCATTACACTTGGAGGCACGCTGAGTCACTCATTACCCTTGGAGGAATCCTGAGTCACTCATTACACTTGGAGGAAACCTGTGTCACTCATTATGCTTGGAGCAACGCAGAGTCACTCATTGTCCTTGTAGGCACACTGAGTCACTCATTACCCTTGAAGGCACGCTGAGTCACTCATTACCCTTGGAGGCATGCTAAGTCACACATTACACTTGGAGGCACACTGAGTCATTCATTACCCTTGGAGGAATCCGGAGTCACTCATTACATTTGGAGGAAACCTGAGTCACTCATTATGCTTGGAGCAACGCAGAGTCACTCATTGCCCTTGTAGGCACACTGAGTCACTCGTTACCCTTTAAAGGCCGGCGAGTCACTCATTACACTTTGAGGCACACTGAGTCAGACATTACACTTGGAGGCACACTGAGTCAGACATTACACTTGGAGGCATACTGTGTCAATCATTACACATGGAAGGACGCTGTCCCTCATTACCCTTGGAGGCACACTGAGTCACTCATTACCCTTGGAGGCACAGTGAGTCACTCATTACACTTGGAGGCACACTGATTCAATCATTACCTTTGGAGGCACAGTGAGTCACTCCTTACCCTTGGAGGCATGCTGGGTCATTCATTACCCTTGGAGGCACACAGTTGCTCATTACACTTAGAGGCACACTGAGTCATTGCCCTTGGAGGCACACAGTCGCTCATTACACTTGGAGGCACACTGAGTCATTACCCTTGGAGGCACACAGTCACTCATTACCCTTGGAGGCACACTCACCCATTACCCTTGGAGGCACACAGTCGATCATTACCCTTGGAGGCACACAGTCGCTCATTACTCTTGGAGGAAACCTGAGTCACTCATTATGCTTGCAGCCACGCAGAGTCACTCATTGCCCTTGTAGGCACACTGGGTCACTCATTACCCTTGAAGGCACGCTGAGTCACTCATTACACATGGAGACACACTTAGTCACTCGTTAACCTTGGAGGCACACTGAGTCATTACCCTTGGAGGCACACAGTCACTCATTACCCTTGGAGGCACACTGAGTCATTACCCTTGGAGGCACACAGTCACTCATTACCCTTGGAGGCACACAGTCACTCATTACCCTTGGAGGCACACTGATTCACTCATTACCCTTGGAGGCACACTGATTCAATCATTACCCTTGGAGGCACACTGAGTCATTCATTACCCTTGGAGGCACACAGTCACTCATTACACTTGGAGGCACACTGAGTCATTACCCTTGGAGGCACACAGTCGCTCATTACACTTGGAGGCACACTGAGTCATTACCCTTGGAGGCACACAGTCGCTCATTACACTTGGAGGCACATTGAGTCATTACCCTTGGAGGCACACAGTCACTCATTACCCTTGGAGGCACACTCACTCATTACCCTTGGTGGCACACAGTCGCTCATTACACTTGGAGGCACACTCACTCATTACCCTTGGAGGCACACAGTCGCTCATTACACTTGGAGGCACACTGAGTCACTCATTACCCTTGGAGGCACACAGTCGCTCATTACACTTGGAGGCACACTCACTCATTACCCTTGGAGGCACACAGTCACTCATTACCCTTGGAGGCACACTCACTCATTACCCTTGGAGGCACACAGTCGCTCATTACACTTGGAGGAAACCTGAGTCACTCATTATGTTTGGTGCCACGCAGAGTCACTCATTGCCCTTGTAGGCACACTGGGTCACTCATTACCCTTGAAGGCATGCTGAGTCACTCATTACACATGGAGACACACCGAGTCACTCGTTACCCTTGGAGGCACTCTGAGTAACTCATTACACTTGGAGGCATGCTGAGTCACTCATTACCACTGGAGGCATGCTGAGTCACTCATTACCATTGGAGGCATGCTGAGTCACTCACCACACTTGGAGGCACCCTGAGTCACTCATTACACATGGAGGAACCCTGCATCACTCTTTACATTTGGAGGAACCCTGAGTCACTCATTACCCTTGGAGACACGCTGAGTCACTCATTGCCCTTGTAGGCACTCTGGGTCACTCATTACCCTTGAAGACATGCTGAGTCAGTCATTACCCTTGGAGCAAACCTGAGTCACTCATTATGCTTGGAGGCACGCTGAGTCACTCATTATGCTTGGAGGCACGCGGAGTCACTCACTACACTTGGAGACACGCTGAGTCACACATTACACTTGGAGGAAACCTGAGTCACTCATTACACATGGAGACACGCTGAGTCACTCATTACCCTTGGAGGCATGCTCAGTCACTCATTACCCTTCGAGGTCACTGAGTCATTCATTACCCTTGGAGGCACAGTGTGTCACTCATTACTCTTGGAGGTATGCTGTGTCAATCATTACCTTTGGACGCACGCTGAGTCACTCATTATGCTTGGAGGGATGCCGAGTAACTCATTTCTCTTGGATGGACGCGGATTCCCTCATTACCCTTAGGGGCATGGTGAGTCACTCATTGCCCTTGTAGGCACACTGGGTCACTCATTAACCTTGAAGGCACGCTGAGTCACTCATTACCCTTGGAGGCACACTCACTCATTAGCCTTGGAGGCACACTGAGTCACTCATTACCCGTGGAGGCACGGTGAGTCACTCATTACCCTTGGAGGCACGCTGAGTCACTCATTACCCTTGGGGTTACACTGAGTCACTCATTACCCTTGGAGGCACACAGTCGCTCATTACACTTGGAGGCACACTGTCACTCATTACACTTGGAGGCATGCTGAGTCACTCTTTACCGTTGGAGGCACGCTGAGTCACTCATTACCCTTGGAGGCTTGCTGAGTCACTCACTACACTTGAAAGCACGCTGAGTCATTCATTGCACTTGGAGGCATGCTGAGTCACTCACTACACTTGGAGGCATGCTGAGTCACTCATTACCATTGGAGGCACGCTGAGTCACTTATTACCCTTGGAGGCATGCTGAGTCACTCACTACACTTGAAAGCACGCTGAGTCATTCATTGCACTTGGAGGCACGCTGAGTCACTCATTGCCCTTGTATGCACACTGGGTCACTCATTAACCTTGAAGGCACGCTGAGTCACTCATTACACTTGCAGGCAAGCTGAGTCACTCATTACAATTGGAGACATGCTGAGTCACTCACTACACCGAGGCACGCTGAGTCACTCATTACACATGGAGACATGATGAGTCACTAATTTCCCTTGGAGGGATGCCGAGTCACTCATTACCCTTGGAGGCACACTGAGTCACTCATTACACTTGGAGGCACACTGAGTCAGACATTACCCTTGGAGGCACACTGAGTCAGACATTACACTTGGAGGCACACTGAGTCAGACATTACCCTTAGAGGCACACTGAGTCAGACATTACACTTGGAGGCATACTGTGTCACTCATTACACATGGAGGGACGCTGTCCCTCATTACCCTTGGAGGCACACTGAGTCACTTATTACCCTTGGAGGCACAGTGAGTCACTCATTACACTTGGAGGCACACTGATTCAATCATTACCCTTGGAGGCACAGTGAGTCACTCCTTACCCTTGGAGGCATGCTGGGTCATTCATTACCCTTGGAGGCACACAGTCGCTCATTACACTTGGAGGAAACCTGAGTCACTCATTATGCTTGCAGCCACGCAGAGTCACTCATTGCCCTTGTAGGCACACTGGGTCACTCATTACCCTTGAAGGCATGCTGAGTCACTCATTACACATGGAGACACACTTAGTCACTCGTTAACCTTGGAGGCACAGTGTGTCACTCATTACACTTGGAGGCACGCTGAGTCACTCATTACACTTGAAGGCACGCTGAGTCACTCATTACACTTGAAGGCATGCTGAGTCACTCATTACCCTTGGAGGCACACTCACTCATTACCCTTGGAGGCACACAGTCGCTCATTACACTTGGAGGAAACCTGAGTCACTCATTATGCTTGGAGCCACGCAGAGTCACTCATTGCCCTTGTAGGCACACTGGGTCACTCATTACCCTTGAAGGCACGCTGAGTCACTCATTACACATGGAGACACACTGAGTCACTCGTTACCCTTGGAGGCACGCTGAGTAACTCATTACACTTGGAGGCATGCTGAGTCACTCATTACCCTTGGAGGCACACTCACTCATTACCCTTGGAGGCACACAGTCGCTCATTACACTTGGAGGAAACCTGAGTCACTCATTATGCTTGGAGCCACGCAGAGTCACTCATTGCCCTTGTAGGCACACTGGGTCACTCATTACCCTTGAAGGCACGCTGAGTCAGTCATCACACTTGGAGGCACAGTGTGTCACTCATTACTCTTGGAGGTATGCTGTGTCAATCATTACCTTTGGACGCATGCTGAGTCACTCATTACGCTTGGAGGGATGCCGAGTCACTCATTTCTCTTGCAGGGACGCGGATTCCCTCATTACCCTTAGGGGCATGGTGAGTCACTCATTGCCCTTGTAGGCACACTGGGTCACTCATTACCCTTGGAGGGACGCTAAGTCACATTACCCTTGGAGGAATCCTGAGTCACTCATTACACTTGGAGGCATGCTGAGTCACTCACTACACTTGGATGCATGCAGAGGCACTCATTACCCTTGGAGGCACGCGGAGTCACTCCTTACCCTTGGAGGCACGCTGAGTCACTCATTACACTTGGAGACACGCCGAGTTACTCATTACCCTTGGAGGCACTCTGAGTCACTCATTACACTTGGAGGCACACCAAGTCACTCATTACCCTTCGAGACACTCTGAGTCACTGATTACAGTTGGAGGCACGCAGAGTCACTCAATACCCTTGTAGGCACACGGACTCACTCATTACCCTTGGAGGCATGCTGAGTCACTCATTACACTTGGAGGCATGCTGAGTCACACATTACACTTGGAGGCAGGCTGAGTCACTCATTACACTTGGAGGCACGCTGAGTCACTCATTACCCTTGGAGGAATCCTGAGTCACTCATTACACTTGGAGGAAACCTGTGTCACTCATTATGCTTGGAGCAACGCAGAGTCACTCATTGTCCTTGTAGGCACACTGAGTCACTCATTACCCTTGAAGGCACGCTGAGTCACTCATTACCCTTGGAGGCATGCTAAGTCACACATTACACTTGGAGGCACACTGAGTCATTCATTACCCTTGGAGGAATCCGGAGTCACTCATTACATTTGGAGGAAACCTGAGTCACTCATTATGCTTGGAGCAACGCAGAGTCACTCATTGCCCTTGTAGGCACACTGAGTCACTCGTTACCCTTTAAAGGCCGGCGAGTCACTCATTACACTTTGAGGCACACTGAGTCAGACATTACACTTGGAGGCACACTGAGTCAGACATTACACTTGGAGGCATACTGTGTCAATCATTACACATGGAAGGACGCTGTCCCTCATTACCCTTGGAGGCACACTGAGTCACTCATTACCCTTGGAGGCACAGTGAGTCACTCATTACACTTGGAGGCACACTGATTCAATCATTACCTTTGGAGGCACAGTGAGTCACTCCTTACCCTTGGAGGCATGCTGGGTCATTCATTACCCTTGGAGGCACACAGTTGCTCATTACACTTAGAGGCACACTGAGTCATTGCCCTTGGAGGCACACAGTCGCTCATTACACTTGGAGGCACACTGAGTCATTACCCTTGGAGGCACACAGTCACTCATTACCCTTGGAGGCACACTCACCCATTACCCTTGGAGGCACACAGTCGATCATTACCCTTGGAGGCACACAGTCGCTCATTACTCTTGGAGGAAACCTGAGTCACTCATTATGCTTGCAGCCACGCAGAGTCACTCATTGCCCTTGTAGGCACACTGGGTCACTCATTACCCTTGAAGGCACGCTGAGTCACTCATTACACATGGAGACACACTTAGTCACTCGTTAACCTTGGAGGCACACTGAGTCATTACCCTTGGAGGCACACAGTCACTCATTACCCTTGGAGGCACACTGAGTCATTACCCTTGGAGGCACACAGTCACTCATTACCCTTGGAGGCACACAGTCACTCATTACCCTTGGAGGCACACTGATTCACTCATTACCCTTGGAGGCACACTGATTCAATCATTACCCTTGGAGGCACACTGAGTCATTCATTACCCTTGGAGGCACACAGTCACTCATTACACTTGGAGGCACACTGAGTCATTACCCTTGGAGGCACACAGTCGCTCATTACACTTGGAGGCACACTGAGTCATTACCCTTGGAGGCACACAGTCGCTCATTACACTTGGAGGCACATTGAGTCATTACCCTTGGAGGCACACAGTCACTCATTACCCTTGGAGGCACACTCACTCATTACCCTTGGTGGCACACAGTCGCTCATTACACTTGGAGGCACACTCACTCATTACCCTTGGAGGCACACAGTCGCTCATTACACTTGGAGGCACACTGAGTCACTCATTACCCTTGGAGGCACACAGTCGCTCATTACACTTGGAGGCACACTCACTCATTACCCTTGGAGGCACACAGTCACTCATTACCCTTGGAGGCACACTCACTCATTACCCTTGGAGGCACACAGTCGCTCATTACACTTGGAGGAAACCTGAGTCACTCATTATGTTTGGTGCCACGCAGAGTCACTCATTGCCCTTGTAGGCACACTGGGTCACTCATTACCCTTGAAGGCATGCTGAGTCACTCATTACACATGGAGACACACCGAGTCACTCGTTACCCTTGGAGGCACTCTGAGTAACTCATTACACTTGGAGGCATGCTGAGTCACTCATTACCACTGGAGGCATGCTGAGTCACTCATTACCATTGGAGGCATGCTGAGTCACTCACCACACTTGGAGGCACCCTGAGTCACTCATTACACATGGAGGAACCCTGCATCACTCTTTACATTTGGAGGAACCCTGAGTCACTCATTACCCTTGGAGACACGCTGAGTCACTCATTGCCCTTGTAGGCACTCTGGGTCACTCATTACCCTTGAAGACATGCTGAGTCAGTCATTACCCTTGGAGCAAACCTGAGTCACTCATTATGCTTGGAGGCACGCTGAGTCACTCATTATGCTTGGAGGCACGCGGAGTCACTCACTACACTTGGAGACACGCTGAGTCACACATTACACTTGGAGGAAACCTGAGTCACTCATTACACATGGAGACACGCTGAGTCACTCATTACCCTTGGAGGCATGCTCAGTCACTCATTACCCTTCGAGGTCACTGAGTCATTCATTACCCTTGGAGGCACAGTGTGTCACTCATTACTCTTGGAGGTATGCTGTGTCAATCATTACCTTTGGACGCACGCTGAGTCACTCATTATGCTTGGAGGGATGCCGAGTAACTCATTTCTCTTGGATGGACGCGGATTCCCTCATTACCCTTAGGGGCATGGTGAGTCACTCATTGCCCTTGTAGGCACACTGGGTCACTCATTAACCTTGAAGGCACGCTGAGTCACTCATTACCCTTGGAGGCACACTCACTCATTAGCCTTGGAGGCACACTGAGTCACTCATTACCCGTGGAGGCACGGTGAGTCACTCATTACCCTTGGAGGCACGCTGAGTCACTCATTACCCTTGGGGTTACACTGAGTCACTCATTACCCTTGGAGGCACACAGTCGCTCATTACACTTGGAGGCACACTGTCACTCATTACACTTGGAGGCATGCTGAGTCACTCTTTACCGTTGGAGGCACGCTGAGTCACTCATTACCCTTGGAGGCTTGCTGAGTCACTCACTACACTTGAAAGCACGCTGAGTCATTCATTGCACTTGGAGGCATGCTGAGTCACTCACTACACTTGGAGGCATGCTGAGTCACTCATTACCATTGGAGGCACGCTGAGTCACTTATTACCCTTGGAGGCATGCTGAGTCACTCACTACACTTGAAAGCACGCTGAGTCATTCATTGCACTTGGAGGCACGCTGAGTCACTCATTGCCCTTGTATGCACACTGGGTCACTCATTAACCTTGAAGGCACGCTGAGTCACTCATTACACTTGCAGGCAAGCTGAGTCACTCATTACAATTGGAGACATGCTGAGTCACTCACTACACCGAGGCACGCTGAGTCACTCATTACACATGGAGACATGATGAGTCACTAATTTCCCTTGGAGGGATGCCGAGTCACTCATTACCCTTGGAGGCACACTGAGTCACTCATTACACTTGGAGGCACGCTGAGTCACTTATTACCCTTTGAGGAACTCTGAGTCATTCATTACAGTTGGAGGCACGCTGAGTCACTCATTACCCTTGGAGTCATGCTGTGTCAATCATTACACTTGGAGGCATGCTGAGTCACTCACTACACTTGGAGGCACGCTGAGTCACTCATTACCCTTGGAGGCACGCTAAGTCACTCATTACCCTTGGAGGCACACAGTCGCTCATTACACTTGGAGGAAACCTGAGTCACTCATTAGGCTTGGAGGCACGCTGAGTCAGTCATTACACTTGGAGGCACGCTGAGTCACTCATTACAATTGGAGGCATGCTGAGTCACTCATTACCCTTCGAGGCATGGTCAGTCACTCATTACCCTTGGAGGCATGGTCAGTCACTCATTAGGCTTGGAGGCACGCAGAGTCACTCATTGCCCTTGTAGACACACTGGGTCAGTCATTACCCTGGGAGGCACGTTGAGTCAGTCATTACCCTGGGAGGCACGGTGAGTCACATTACCCTTGGAGGCAGGCTGAGTCATACATTACCCTTGGAGGCACACGGAGTCACTCATTACCCTTGGAGTCATGCTGTGTCAATCATTACACTTGGAGGCATGCTGAGTCACTCACTACACTTGGAGGCTCGCTGAGTCATTCATTACCCTTGGAGGCACGCTAAGTCACTCATTACCCTTGGAGGCACGCTAAGTCACTCATTACCCTTGGAGGCACACAGTCGCTCATTACACTTGGAGGAAACCTGAGTCACTCATTAGGCTTGGAGGCACGCTGAGTCAGTCATTACACTTGGAGGCACGCTGAGTCACTCATTACAATTGGAGGCATGCTGAGTCACTCATTACCCTTCGAGGCATGGTCAGTCACTCATTACCCTTGGAGGCATGGTCAGTCACTCATTAGGCTTGGAGGCACGCAGAGTCACTCATTGCCCTTGTAGACACACTGGGTCAGTCATTACCCTGGGAGGCACGTTGAGTCAGTCATTACCCTGGGAGGCACGGTGAGTCACATTACCCTTGGAGGCAGGCTGAGTCATACATTACCCTTGGAGGCACACGGAGTCACTCATTACCCTTGGAGTCATGCTGTGTCAATCATTACACTTGGAGGCATGCTGAGTCACTCACTACACTTGGAGGCTCGCTGAGTCATTCATTACCCTTGGAGGCACGCTAAGTCACTCATTACCCTTGGAGGCACACTCATTCATTACCCTTGGAGGCACACAGTCGCTCATTACACTTGGAGGAAACCTGATTCACTCATTAGGCTTGGAGGCACGCTGAGTCATTCATTACACTTGGAGGCACGCTGAGTCACTCATTACAATTGGAGGCATGCTGAGTCACTCATTACCCTTCGAGGCATGGTCAGTCACTCATTACCCTTGGAGCATGGTCAGTCACTCATTAGGCTTGGAGGCACGCAGAGTCACTCATTGCCCTTGTAGACACACTGGGTCAGTCATTACCCTGGGAGGCACGGTGAGTCAGTCAGTACCCTGGGAGGCACGGTGAGTCACATTACCCTTGGAGGCACGCTGAGTCACTCATTACCCTTGGTGGCATGCTGAGTCACTCATTGCCCTTGTATGCACACTGGGTCACTCATTAACCTTGAAGGCACGCTGAGTCAGTCATTACACTTGCAGGCAAGCTGAGTCACTCATTACAATTGGAGACATGCTGAGTCACTCACTACACTTTGAGGCACGCTGAGTCACTCATTACACATAGAGACACGATGAGTCACTAATTTCCCTTGGAGGGACGCCGAGTCACTCATTACCCTTGGAGGCACACTGAGTCGCTCATTACACTTGGAGGCACACTGAGTCGCTCATTACACTTGGAGGCACGATGAGTCACTTATTACCCTTTGAGGAACTCTGAGTCATTCATTACAGTTGGAGGCACGCTGAGTCACTCATTACCCTTGGAGTCATGCTGTGTCAATCATTACACTTGGAGGCATGCTGAGTCACTCACTACACTTGGAGGCACGCTGAGTCACTCATTACCCTTGGAGGCACGCTAAGTCACTCATTACCCTTGGAGGCACACTCACTCATTACCCTTGGAGGCACACAGTCGCTCATTACACTTGGAGGAAACCTGAGACACTCATTAGGCTTGGAGGTAAGCTGAGTCAGTCATTACAATTGGAGGCACGCTGAGTCACTCATTACAATTGGAGGCATGCTGAGTCACTCATTACCGTTGGAGGCATGGTCAGTCACTCATTAGGCTTGGAGGCACGCAGAGTCACTCATTGCCCTTGTATGCACACTGGGTCACTCATTAACCTTGAAGGCACGCTGAGTCAGTCATTACACTTGGAGGCAAGCTGAGTCACTCATTACGCTTGGAGACACGATGAGTCACTAATTTCCCTTGGAGGGACGCCGAGTCACTCATTACCCTTGGAGGCACGCTGAGTCACTCATTACCCTTGGAGGCACGCTGAGTCACTCATTACACTAGGAGGTATGCCGAGTCACTCATTACCCTTGGAGGCACGCTAAGTCACTCATTACCCTTGGAGGCACGCGGAGTCACTCATTACCCTTGGAGGCACACAGTTGCTCATTACACTTGGAGGAAACCTGAGTCACTCATTAGGCTTGGAGGCACGCAGAGTCACTCATTACCCTTGAAGGCACGCTGAGTCAGTCATTACAATTGGAGGCATGCTGAGTCACTCATTACCCTTGGAGCCATGGCCAGTCACTCATTAGGTTTGGAGGCACGCAGAGTCACTCATTGCCCTTGTAGGCACACTGGGTCAGTCATTACCCTGGGAGGCACGGTGAGTCAGTCATTACCCTGGGAGGCACGGTGAGTCACATTACCCTTGGAGGCAGGCTGAGTCACTCATTACCCTTGGAGGCACGCGGAGTCACTCATTACACTTGAAGATACGCTGAGTTATTCATTAACCTTGGAGGCACGCTGAGTCACTCATTACCCTTGAAGACACGCTGTGTCACTCATTACCCTTGGAGGCATGCTGAGTCACTCTTTACCATTGGAGGGACGCCGAGTCACTCATTACTATTGGGAGGGATGCCGAGTTACTCATTACCCTTGAAGGCAGTCTCGGTCAGTCATTACACTTGGAGGCACACTGAGTCACTCATTACCTATGGAGGCACGCTGAGTCACTCATTACGCTTGGAGGGATGCCGAGTCCCTCATTACTCTTGGAGGGATGCCGAGTCACTCATTTCTCTTGGAGGGATGCAGATTCACTCATTACCCTTAGGGTCATGGTGAGTCACTCATTCCCCTTGTAGGCACACTGGGTCACTCATTACTCTTGAAGGCACGCTGAGTCAGTCATTACACCTGGAGGCATGCTGAGTCACTCATTACACTTGGAGGCATGCTGTGTCTCTCATAACCTTTGGAGTGACGCCGAGTCACTCATTACTATTGGGAGGGATGCCGAGTTACTCATTACCCTTGAAGGCAGTCTGAGTCAGTCATTGCACTTGCAGGCACGCTAAGTCACTCATTACACTTGGATGCACGCTGAGTCACTCATTACACATGGAGGGACGCCGAGTCACTCATTACCCTTGGAGGCACACTGAGTCACTCATTTCCCTTGGAGGCACAGTGAGTCAGTCACTGCCCTTGTAGGCACACTGGGTCACTCATTACCCTTGAAGGCACGCTGAGTCAGTCATCACACTTGGAGACACTGTGAGTCACTCATTACCCTTGGAGGCACACGGAGTCACCTATTACCCTTGGAGGCATGCTGAGTCACTCATTACACTTGGAGGCATGCTGAGTCACACATTACACTTGGAGGCACGCTGAGTCACTCATTACACTTGGAGGCACGCTGAGTCACTCATTACCCTTGGAGGAATCCTGAGTCACTCATTACACTTGGAGGAAACCTGAGTCACTCATTATGCTTGGAGCAACGCAGAGTCACTCATTGCCCTTGTAGGCACACTGAGTCACTCATTACCTTTGAAGGCAAGCTGAGTCACTCATTACCCTTGGAGGCACGCTGAGTCACTCATTACCCTTGGAGGCATGCTGAGTCACTCACTACACTTGGAGGCACGCGGAGTCACTCATTACCCTTGGAGGCACACTGAGTCACTCATTACCCTTGGAGGCACGCGGAGTCACTCCTTACCCTTGGAGGCACGCTGAGTCACATTACCCTTGGAGGCACGATGAGTCACTCATTACCCTTGGAGGCACGCTGAGTCACTCATTACCCTTGAAGACATGCTGAGTCAGTCATTACCCTTGTAGGAAACATGAGTCACTCATTACCCTTGGAGACACGCGGAGTCACTCACTATACTTGGAGGCACGCCGAGTCACACATTACACTTAGAGGAAACCTGAGTCACTTATTACCCTTGGAGGCATGCTCAGTCACTCATTACCCTTCGAGGCCACTGAGTCATTCATTACCCTCGGAGGCACAGTGTGTCACTCATTACTCTTGGAGCTATGCTATGTCAATCATTACCTTTGGAGGCACGCTGACTCACTCATTACGCTTGGAGGGATGCCGAGTCACTCATTTCTCTTGGAGGGATGCGGATTCCCTCATTACGCTTAGGGGCATGGTGAGTCACTCATTGCCCTTGTAGGCACGCTGAATCAGTCATTACACTTGGAGGCACACTGAGTCACTCATTACCCTTGGAGGGATGTAAGTCACTCATTCCCCTTGGAGGCACACTGAGTCACTCATTACCCTTGGAGGAATCCTGAGTCACTCAGTACACTTGGAGGAAACCTGAGTCACTCATTATGCTTGGAGCCTCGCAGAGTCACTCATTGCCCTTGTAGGCACACTGGGTCACTCATTACCCTTGAAGGCACGCTGAGTCACTCATTACACATGGAAACACACTGAGTCACTCGTTACCCTTGGAAGGTCGGCGAGTCACTCATTACCCTTGGAGGCACACTGAGTCAAACATTACACTTGGAGGCACACTGAGTCACTCATTACACATGGAGGGACGCTGATTCCCTCATTACCCTTGGAGGCACACTGAGTCACTCATTTCCCTTGGAGGCACACTGATTCAATCATTACCCTTGGAGGCACAGTGAGTCACTCATTACACTTGGAGGCACACTGAGTCATTCATTACCCTTGGAGGCACACAGTCGCTCATTACACTTGGAGGCACACTGAGTCATTACCCTTGTAGGCCCACAGTCGCTCATTACACTTGGAGGCACACTGAGTCATTACCCTTGGAGGCACACAGTCACTCATTACCCTTGGAGGCACACTCACTCATTACCCTTGGAGGCACACAGTCGCTCATTACTCTTGGAGGAAACCTGAGTCACTCATTATGCTTGGAGCCACGCAGAGTCACTCATTGCCCTTGTAGGCACACTGGGTCACTCATTACCCTTGAAGGCACACTGGGTCACTCATTACCCTTGAAGGCACGCTGAGTCACTCATTACACATGGAAACACACTGAGTCACTCGTTACCCTTGGAAGGTCGGCGAGTCACTCATTACCCTTGGAGGCACACTGAGTCAGACATTACCCTTGGAGGCACACTGAGTCAGACATTACACTTGGAGGCACACTGAGTCACTCATTACACATGGAGGGATGTTGAGTCCCTCATTACCCTTGGAGGCACACTGAGTCACTCATTTCCCTTGGAGGCACAGTGAGTCACTCATTACACTTGGAGGCACACTGATTCAATCATTACCCTTGGAGGCACAGTGAGTCACTCATTAAACTTGGAGGCACACTGAGTCATTCATTACCCTTGGAGGCACACAGTCGCTCATTACACTTGGAGGCACACTGATTCAATCATTACCCTTGGAGGCACAGTGAGTTACTCATTACCCTTGGAGGCACACAGTCACTCATTACCCTTGGAGGCACACTCACTCATTACCCTTGGAGGCACACAGTCGCTCATTACACTTGGAGGAAACCTGAGTCACTCATTATGCTTGGTGCCACGCAGAGTCACTCATTGCCCTTGTAGGCACACTGGGTCACTCATTACCCTTGAAGGCATGCTGAGTCACTCATTACACATGGAGACACACCGAGTCACTCGTTACCCTTGGAGGCACTCTGAGTAACTCATTACACTTGGAGGCATGCTGAGTCACTCATTACACTTGGTGGCACACTGAGTCAGACATTACACTTGGAGGCACACTGAGTCAGACATTACCCTTGGAGGCACACTGAGTCAGACATTACACTTGGAGGCATACTGAGTCACTCATTACATATGGAGGCATGCTGAGTCACCCATTACACTTGGAGGCACGCTGAGTCACTCATTACCCTTGGAGGAATCCTGAGTCACTCATTACATTTGGAGGAAACCTGAGTCACTCATTATGCTTGGAGCAACGCAGAGTCACTCATTGCCCTTGTAGGCACACTGAGTCACTCGTTACCCTTGGAAGGCCGGCGAGTCACTCATTACACTTGGAGGCACACTGAGTCAGTCATTACACTTGGAGGCACGCTGAGTCACTCATTACAATTGGAGGCATGCTGAGTCACTCATTACCCTTGGAGGCATGGTCAGTCACTCATTAGGCTTGGAGGCACGCAGAGTCACTCATTGCCCTTGTAGACACACTGGGTCAGTCATTACCCTGGGAGGCACGGTGAGTCAGTCATTACCCTGGGAGGCACAGTGAGTCACATTACCCTTGGAGGCAGGCTGAGTCATACATTACCCTTGGAGGCACGCGGAGTCACTCATTAACCTTGGAGGGACGCTGAGTCAATCATTACACTTGGAGACATGTTGAGTCACTCACTACACTTGGAGGCATGCTGAGTCACTCATTACCGTTGGAGGCACGCTGAGTCACTCATTACACTTGGAGGAATGCTGAGTCACTCATTGCCCTTGTATGCACACTGAGTCACTCATTACACTTGGAGGCACGATGAGTCACTTATTACCCTTTGAGGAACTCTGAGTCACTCACTACACTTGGAGGCACGCTGAGTCACTCATGACCCTTGGAGGCACGCTAAGTCACTCATTACCCTTGGAGGCACACTCACTCATTACCCTTGGAGGCACACAGTCGCTCATTACACTTGGAGGAAACCTGAGACACTCATTAGGCTTGGAGGTAAGCTGAGTCAGTCATTACAATTGGAGGCACGCTGAGTCACTCATTACAATTGGAGGCATGCTGAGTCACTCATTACCCTTGGAGGCATGGTCAGTCACTCATTAGGCTTGGAGGCACGCAGAGTCACTCATTGCCCTTTTATGCACACTGGGTCACTCATTAACCTTGAAGGCACGCTGAGTCAGTCATTACACTTGGAGAAATGCTGAGTCACTCATTGCCCTTGTATGCACACTGGGTCACTCATTAACCTTGAAGGCACGCTGAGTCAGTCATTACACTTGGAGGCAAGCTGAGTCACTCATTACGCTTGGAGACACGATGAGTCACTAATTTCCCTTGGAGGGACGCCAAGTCACTCATTGCCCTTGTAGACACACTGGGTCAGTCATTACCCTGGGAGGCACGGTGAGTCAGTCATTACCCTGGGAGGCACAGTGAGTCACATTACCCTTGGAGGCAGGCTGAGTCATACATTACCCTTGGAGGCACGCGGAGTCACTCATTACCCTTGGAGTCATGCTGCGTCAATCATTACACTTGTGAGGCATGCTGAGTCACTCATAACCTTTGGAGTGACGCTGAGTCACTCATTACACTTGAAGATACGCTGAGTTACTCATTAACCTTGGAGGGACGCTGAGTCAATCATTACACTTGGAGACATGTTGAGTCACTCACTACACTTGGAGGCATGCTGAGTCACTCATTACCGTTGGAGGCACGCTGAGTCACTCATTACACTTGGAGGAATGCTGAGTCACTCATTGCCCTTGTATGCACACTGAGTCACTCATTACACTTGGAGGCACGATGAGTCACTTATTACCCTTTGAGGAACTCTGAGTCACTCACTACACTTGGAGGCACGCTGAGTCACTCATTACCCTTGGAGGCACGCTAAGTCACTCATTACCCTTGGAGGCACACTCACTCATTACCCTTGGAGGCACACAGTCGCTCATTACACTTGGAGGAAACCTGAGACACTCATTAGGCTTGGAGGTAAGCTGCGTCAGTCATTACAATTGGAGGCACGCTGAGTCACTCATTACAATTGGAGGCATGCTGAGTCACTCATTACCCTTGGAGGCATGGTCAGTCACTCATTAGGCTTGGAGGCACGCAGAGTCACTCATTGCCCTTGTATGCACACTGGGTCACTCATTAACCTTGAAGGCACGCTGAGTCAGTCATTACACTTGGAGAAATGCTGAGTCACTCATTGCCCTTGTATGCACACTGGGTCACTCATTAACCTTGAAGGCACGCTGAGTCAGTCATTACACTTGGAGGCAAGCTGAGTCACTCATTACGCTTGGAGACACGATGAGTCACTAATTTCCCTTGGAGGGACGCCGAGTCACTCATTACCCTTGGAGGCACGCTGAGTCACTCATTACCCTTGGAGGCACGCTGAGTCACTCATTACACTAGGAGGCATGCCGAGTCACTCATTACCCTTGGAGGCACGCTAAGTCACTCATTACCCTTGGAGGCACGCTGAGTCACTCATTACCCTTGGAGGCACACAGTTGCTCATTACACTTGGAGGAAACCTGAGTCACTCATTAGGCTTGGAGGCACGCAGAGTCACTCATTACCCTTGAAGGCACGCTGAGTCAGTCATTACAATTGGAGGCATGCTGAGTCACTCATTACCCTTGGAGCCATGGCCAGTCACTCATTAGGTTTGGAGGCACGCAGAGTCACTCATTGCCCTTGTAGGCACACTGGGTCAGTCATTACCCTGGGAGGCACGGTGAGTCAGTCATTACCCTGGGAGGCACGGTGAGTCACATTACCCTTGGAGGCAGGCTGAGTCACTCATTACCTTTGGAGGCACGCGGAGTCACTCATTACACTTGAAGATACGCTGAGTTATTCATTAACCTTGGAGGCACGCTGAGTCACTCATTACCCTTGAAGACACGCTGTGTCACTCATTACCCTTGGAGGCATGCTGAGTCACTCTTTACCATTGGAGGGACGCCGAGTCACTCATTACTATTGGGAGGGATGCCGAGTTACTCATTATCCTTGAAGGCAGTCTCGGTCACTCATTACCTATGGAGGCACGCTGAGTCACTCATTACGCTTGGAGGGATGCCGAGTCCCTCATTACTCTTGGAGGGATGCCGAGTCACTCATTTCTCTTGGAGGGATGCAGATTCACTCATTACCCTTAGGGTCATGGTGAGTCACTCATTCCCTTTGTAGGCACACTGGGTCACTCATTACTCTTGAAGGCACGCTGAGTCAGTCATTACACCTGGAGGCATGCTGAGTTACTCATTACACTTGGAGGCATGCTGTGTCTCTCATAACCTTTGGAGTGACGCCGAGTCACTCATTACTATTGGGAGGGATGCCGAGTTACTCATTACCCTTGAAGGCAGTCTGAGTCAGTCATTGCACTTGCAGGCACGCTAAGTCACTCATTACCCTTGGATGCACGCTGAGTCACTCATTACACATGGAGGGACGCCGAGTCACTCATTACCCTTGGAGGCACACTGAGTCACTCATTGCCCTTGTAGGCACACTGGGTCACTCATTACCCTTGAAGGCACGCTGAGTCACTCATTACCCTTGGAGGCACACGGAGTCACTCATTACCCTTGGAGGCATGCTGAGTCTCTCATTACACTTGGAGGCAGGCTGAGTCACACATTACACTTGGAGGCACGCTGAGTCACTCATTACACTTGGAGGCACGCTGAGTCACTCATTACCCTTGGAGGAATCCTGAGATACTCATTACACTTGGAGGAAACCTGAGTCACTCATTATGCTTGGAGCATCGCAGAGTCACTCATTGCCCTTGTAGGCACACTGAGTCCTCATTACCCTTGGAGGCACGCGGAGTCACTCCTTACCCTTGGAGGCACGCTGAGTCACATTACCCTTGGAGGCACGATGAGTCACTCATTACCCTTGGAGGCACGCTGAGTCACTCATTACCCTTGAAGACATGCTGAGTCAGTCATTACCCTTGTAGGAAACATGAGTCACTCATTACCCTTGGAGGCACACAGTCGCTCATTACACTTGGAGGAAACCTGAGTCACTCATTATGTTTGGTGCCACGCAGAGTCACTCATTGCCCTTGTAGGCACACTGGGTCACTCATTACCCTTGAAGGCATGCTGAGTCACTCATTACACATGGAGACACACCGAGTCACTCGTTACCCTTGGAGGCACTCTGAGTAACTCATTACACTTGGAGGCATGCTGAGTCACTCATTACCACTGGAGGCATGCTGAGTCACTCATTACCATTGGAGGCATGCTGAGTCACTCACCACAATTGGAGGCACCCTGAGTCACTCATTACACATGGAGGAACCCTGAGTCACTCTTTACGTTTGGAGGAAACATGAGTCACTCATTACCCTTGGAGGCACACTGAGTCACTCATTACCCTTGAAGACATGCTGAGTCAGTCATTACCCTTGTAGGAAACATGAGTCACTCATTACCCTTGGAGACACGCGGAGTCACTCACTACACTTGGAGGCACGCCGAGTCACACATTACACTTAGAGGAAACCTGAGTCACTCATTACCCTTGGAGGCATGCTCAGTCACTCATTACCCTTCGAGGCCACTGAGTCATTCATTACCCTCGGAGGCACAGTGTGTCACTCATTACTCTTGGAGCTATGCTATGTCAATCATTACCTTTGGAGGCACGCTGACTCACTCATTACGCTTGGAGGGATGCCGAGTCACTCATTTCTCGGAGGGACGCGGATTCCCTCATTACGCTTAGGGGCATGGTGAGTCACTCATTGCCCTTGTAGGCACGCTGAATCAGTCATTACACTTGGAGGCACGCTGAGTCACTCATTACCCTTGGAGGGATGTAAGTCACTCATTCCCCTTGGAGGCACACTGAGTCACTCATTACACTTGGAGGAAACCTGAGTCACTCATTATGCTTGGAGCCTCGCAGAGTCACTCATTGCCCTTGTAGGCACACTGGGTCACTCATTACCCTTGAAGGCACGCTGAGTCACTCATTACACATGGAGGGACGCTGATTCCCTCATTACCCTTGGAGGCACACTGAGTCACTCATTTCCCTTGGAGGCACACTGATTCAATCATTACCCTTGGAGGCACAGTGAGTCACTCATTACACTTGGAGGCACACTGAGTCATTCATTACCCTTGGAGGCACACAGTAGCTCATTACACTTGGAGGCACACTGAGACATTACCCTTGGAGGCACACTGAGTCATTACCCTTGGAGGCACACAGTCACTCATTACCCTTGGAGGCACACTGAGTCATTCATTACCCTTGGAGGCACACAGTCGCTCATTACACTTGGAGGCACACTGAGTCATTACCCTTGGAGGCACACAGTCACTCATTACCCTTGGAGGCACACTCACCCATTACCCTTGGAGGCACACAGTCGCTCATTACCCTTGGAGGCACACAGTCTCTCATTGCACTTGGAGGCACACTCACTCATTACCCTTGGAGGCACACAGTCGCTCATTACCCTTGGAGGCACACAGTCTCTCATTGCACTTGGAGGCACACTCACTCATTACCCTTGGAGGCACACAGTCGCTCATTACACTTGGAGGAAACCTGAGACACTCATTATGCTTGGAGCCACGCAGAGTCACTCATTGCCCTTGTAGGCACACTGGGTCACTCATTACCCTTGAAGGCACACTGAGTCACTCATTACCCTTGGAGGCATGCTGAGTCACTCTTTACCATTGGAGGGACGCCGAGTCACTCATTACTATTGGGAGGGATGCCGAGTTACTCATTACCCTTGAAGGCAGTCTCGGTCAGTCATTACACTTGGAGGCACACTGAGTCACTCATTACCTATGGAGGCACGCTGAGTCACTCATTACGCTTGGAGGGATGCCGAGTCCCTCATTACTCTTGGAGGGATGCCGAGTCACTCATTTCTCTTGGAGGGATGCAGATTCACTCATTACCCTTAGGG
Source organism: Hemitrygon akajei (assembly GCF_048418815.1). Taxonomy (NCBI): domain Eukaryota; kingdom Metazoa; phylum Chordata; class Chondrichthyes; order Myliobatiformes; family Dasyatidae; genus Hemitrygon; species Hemitrygon akajei. The sequence goes on from NC_133128.1 coordinate 153,261,308, forward strand.
TCATGGTGAGTCACTCATTCCCCTTGTAGGCACACTGGGTCACTCATTACTCTTGAAGGCACGCTGAGTCAGTCATTACACCTGGAGGCATGCTGAGTCACTCATTGCCCTTGTAGGCACACTGGGTCACTCATTACACATGGAGAGACGCCGAGTCACTCATTACCCTTGGAGGCACACTGAGTCACTCATTTCCCTTGGAGGCACAGTGAGTCAGTCACTGCCCTTGTAGGCACACTGGGTCACTCATTACCCTTGAAGGCACGCTGAGTCAGTCATCACACTTGGAGACACTGTGAGTCACTCATTACCCTTGAAGGCACGCTGAGTCACTCATTACCCTTGGAGGCATGCTGAGTCACTCATTACACTTGGAGGCATGCTGAGTCACACATTATACTTGGAGGCACGCTGAGTCACTCATTACACTTGGAGTCACGCTGAGTCACTCATTACCCTTGGAGGAATCCTGAGTCACTCATTATGCTTGGAGCAACGCAGAGTCACTCATTGCCCTTGGAGGCACACTGAGTCACTCATTACCCTTGGAGGCATGCTGAGTCACTCATTACACTTGGAGGCACGCTGAGTCACCCATTACACTTGGAGGCACGGTGAGTCACTCATTACCCTTGGAGGAATCCTGAGTCACTCATTACATTTGGAGGAAACCTGAGTCACTCATTATGCTTGGAGCAACGCAGAGTCACTCATTGCCCTTGTAGGCACACTGAGTCACTCGTTACCCTTGGAAGGCCGGCGAGTCACTCATTACACTTGGAGGCACACTGAGTCAGACATTACCCTTGGAGGCACACTGAGTCAGACATTACACTTGGAGGCATACTGAGTCACTCATTACACATGGAGGCACGCTGAGTCACTCATTAGGCTTGGAGGCACGCTGAGTCACCCATTACACTTGGAGGCACGCTGAGTCACTCATTACCCTTGGAGGAATCCTGAGTCACTCATTACATTTGGAGGAAACCTGAGTCACTCATTATGCTTGGAGCAACGCAGAGTCACTCATTGCCCTTGTAGGCACACTGAGTCACTCGTTACCCTTGGAAGGCCGGCGAGTCACTCATTACACTTGGAGGCACACTGAGTCAGTCATTACACTTGGAGGCACGCTGAGTCACTCATTACAATTGGAGGAATGCTGAGTCACTCATTACCCTTGGAGGCATGGTCAGTCACTCATTAGGCTTGGAGGCACGCAGAGTCTCTCATTGCCCTTGTAGACACACTGGGTCAGTCATTACCCTGGGAGGCACGGTGAGTCACATTAACCTTGGAGGCAGGCTGAGTCATACATTACCCTTGGAGGCACGCTGAGTCACTCATTACACTAGGAGGCATGCCGAGTCACTCATTACCCTTGGAGGCACGCTAAGTCACTCATTACCCTTGGAGGCACGCTGAGTCACTCATTACCCTTGGAGGCACACAGTTGCTCATTACACTTGGAGGAAACCTGAGTCACTCATTAGGCTTGGAGGCACGCAGAGTCACTCATTACCCTTGAAGGCACGCTGAGTCAGTCATTACAATTGGAGGCATGCTGAGTCACTCATTACCCTTGGAGCCATGGCCAGTCACTCATTAGGTTTGGAGGCACGCAGAGTCACTCATTGCCCTTGTAGGCACACTGGGTCAGTCATTACCCTGGGAGGCACGCTGAGGCAGTCATTACCCTGGGAGGCACGGTGAGTCACATTACCCTTGGAGGCAGGCTGAGTCACTCATTACCCTTGGAGGCACGCGGAGTCACTCATTACACTTGAAGATACGCTGAGTTATTCATTAACCTTGGAGGCACGCTGAGTCACTCATTACCCTTGAAGACACGCTGTGTCACTCATTACCCTTGAAGGCACGCTGAGTCAGTCATTACAATTGGAGGCATGCTGAGTCACTCATTACCCTTGGAGCCATGGCCAGTCACTCATTAGGTTTGGAGGCACGCAGAGTCACTCATTGCCCTTGTAGGCACACTGGGTCAGTCATTACCCTGGGAGGCACGCTGAGGCAGTCATTACCCTGGGAGGCACGGTGAGTCACATTACCCTTGGAGGCAGGCTGAGTCACTCATTACCCTTGGAGGCACGCGGAGTCACTCATTACACTTGAAGATACGCTGAGTTATTCATTAACCTTGGAGGCACGCTGAGTCACTCATTACCCTTGAAGACACGCTGTGTCACTCATTACCCTTGGAGGCATGCTGAGTCACTCTTTACCATTGGAGGGACGCCGAGTCACTCATTACTATTGGGAGGGATGCCGAGTTACTCATTACCCTTGAAGGCAGTCTCGGTCAGTCATTACACTTGGAGGCACACTGAGTCACTCATTACCTATGGAGGCACGCTGAGTCACTCATTACGCTTGGAGGGATGCCGAGTCCCTCATTACTCTTGGAGGGATGCCGAGTCACTCATTACCTTTAGGGTCATGGTGAGTCACTCATTCCCCTTGTAGGCACACTGGGTCACTCATTACTCTTGAAGGCACGCTGAGTCAGTCATTACACCTGGAGGCATGCTGTGTCTCTCATAACCTTTGGAGTGACGCCGAGTCACTCATTACTATTGGGAGGGATGCCGAGTTACTCATTACCCTTGAAGGCAGTCTGAGTCAGTCATTGCACTTGTAGGCACACTGGGTCACTCATTACCCTTGAAGGCACGCTGAGTCACTCATTACCCTTGGAGGCACGCTGAGTCACTCATTGCCCTTGTATGCACACTGGGTCACTCATTACCCTTGAAGGCACGCTGAGTCACTCATTACCCTTGGAGGCACACGGAGTCACCTATTACCCTTGGAGGCATGCTGAGTCACTCATTACACTTGGAGGCATGCTGAGTCACACATTACACTTGGAGGCACGCTGAGTCACTCATTACACTTGGAGGCACGCTGAGTCACTCATTACCCTTGGAGGAATCCTGAGTCACTCATTACACTTGGAGGAAACCTGAGTCACTCATTATGCTTGGAGCAACGCAGAGTCACTCATTGCCCTTGTAGGCACACTGAGTCACTCATTACCCTTGAAGGCAAGCTGAGTCACTCATTACCCTTGGAGGCACGCTGAGTCACTCATTACCCTTGGAGGCATGCTGAGTCACTCACTACACTTGGAGGCACGCGGAGTCACTCATTACCCTTGGAGGCACACTGAGTCACTCATTACCCTTGGAGGCACGCGGAGTCACTCCTTACCCTTGGAGGCACGCTGAGTCACATTACCCTTGGAGGCACGATGAGTCACTCATTACCCTTGGAGGCACGCTGAGTCACTCATTACCCTTGAAGACATGCTGAGTCAGTCATTACCCTTGTAGGAAACATGAGTCACTCATTACCCTTGGAGACACGCGGAGTCACTCACTATACTTGGAGGCACGCCGAGTCACACATTACACTTAGAGGAAACCTGAGTCACTTATTACCCTTGGAGGCATGCTCAGTCACTCATTACCCTTCGAGGCCACTGAGTCATTCATTACCCTCGGAGGCACAGTGTGTCACTCATTACTCTTGGAGCTATGCTATGTCAATCATTACCTTTGGAGGCACGCTGACTCACTCATTACGCTTGGAGGGATGCCGAGTCACTCATTTCTCTTGGAGGGACGCGGATTCCCTCATTACGCTTAGGGGCATGGTGAGTCACTCATTGCCCTTGTAGGCACGCTGAATCAGTCATTACACTTGGAGGCACACTGAGTCACTCATTACCCTTGGAGGGATGTAAGTCACTCATTCCCCTTGGAGGCACACTGAGTCACTCATTACCCTTGGAGGAATCCTGAGTCACTCAGTACACTTGGAGGAAACCTGAGTCACTCATTATGCTTGGAGCCTCGCAGAGTCACTCATTGCCCTTGTAGGCACACTGGGTCACTCATTACCCTTGAAGGCACGCTGAGTCACTCATTACACATGGAAACACACTGAGTCACTCGTTACCCTTGGAAGGTCGGCGAGTCACTCATTACCCTTGGAGGCACACTGAGTCAAACATTACACTTGGAGGCACACTGAGTCACTCATTACACATGGAGGGACGCTGATTCCCTCATTACCCTTGGAGGCACACTGAGTCACTCATTTCCCTTGGAGGCACACTGATTCAATCATTATCCTTGGAGGCACAGTGAGTCACTCATTACACTTGGAGGCACACTGAGTCATTCATTACCCTTGGAGGCACACAGTCGCTCATTACACTTGGAGGCACACTGAGACATTACCCTTGGAGGCACACTGAGTCATTACCCTTGTAGGCCCACAGTCGCTCATTACACTTGGAGGCACACTGAGTCATTACCCTTGGAGGCACACAGTCACTCATTACCCTTGGAGGCACACTCACTCATTACCCTTGGAGGCACACAGTCGCTCATTACTCTTGGAGGAAACCTGAGTCACTCATTATGCTTGGAGCCACGCAGAGTCACTCATTGCCCTTGTAGGCACACTGGGTCACTCATTACCCTTGAAGGCACACTGGGTCACTCATTACCCTTGAAGGCACGCTGAGTCACTCATTACACATGGAAACACACTGAATCACTCGTTACCCTTGGAAGGTCGGCGAGTCACTCATTACCCTTGGAGGCACACTGAGTCAGACATTACCCTTGGAGGCACACTGAGTCAGACATTACACTTGGAGGCACACTGAGTCACTCATTACACATGGAGGGATGTTGAGTCCCTCATTACCCTTGGAGGCACACTGAGTCACTCATTTCCCTTGGAGGCACAGTGAGTCACTCATTACACTTGGAGGCACACTGATTCAATCATTACCCTTGGAGGCACAGTGAGTCACTCATTAAACTTGGAGGCACACTGAGTCATTCATTACCCTTGGAGGCACACAGTCGCTCATTACACTTGGAGGCACACTGATTCAATCATTACCCTTGGAGGCACAGTGAGTTACTCATTACCCTTGGAGGCACACAGTCACTCATTACCCTTGGAGGCACACTCACTCATTACCCTTGGAGGCACACAGTCGCTCATTACACTTGGAGGAAACCTGAGTCACTCATTATGCTTGGTGCCACGCAGAGTCACTCATTGCCCTTGTAGGCACACTGGGTCACTCATTACCCTTGAAGGCATGCTGAGTCACTCATTACACATGGAGACACACCGAGTCACTCGTTACCCTTGGAGGCACTCTGAGTAACTCATTACACTTGGAGGCATGCTGAGTCACTCATTACCACTGGAGGCATGCTGAGTCACTCATTACCATTGGAGGCATGCTGAGTCACTCACCACACTTGGAGGCACCCTGAGTCACTCATTACACATGGAGGAACCCTGAGTCACTCTTTACGTTTGGAGGAAACATGAGTCACTCATTACCCTTGGAGGCACACTGAGTCACCCATTACACTTGGAGGCACGCTGAGTCACTCATTACCCTTGGAGGAATCCTGAGTCACTCATTACATTTGGAGGAAACCTGAGTCACTCATTATGCTTGGAGCAACGCAGAGTCACTCATTGCCCTTGTAGGCACACTGAGTCACTCGTTACCCTTGGAAGGCCGGCGAGTCACTCATTACACTTGGTGGCACACTGAGTCAGACATTACACTTGGAGGCACACTGAGTCAGACATTACCCTTGGAGGCACACTGAGTCAGACATTACACTTGGAGGCATACTGAGTCACTCATTACATATGGAGGCATGCTGAGTCACTCATTAGGCTTGGAGGCACGCTGAGTCACCCATTACACTTGGAGGCACGCTGAGTCACTCATTACCCTTGGAGGAATCCTGAGTCACTCATTACATTTGGAGGAAACCTGAGTCACTCATTATGCTTGGAGCAACGCAGAGTCACTCATTGCCCTTGTAGGCACACTGAGTCACTCGTTACCCTTGGAAGGCCGGCGAGTCACTCATTACACTTGGAGGCACACTGAGTCAGTCATTACACTTGGAGGCACGCTGAGTCACTCATTACAATTGGAGGCATGCTGAGTCACTCATTACCCTTGGAGGCATGGTCAGTCACTCATTAGGCTTGGAGGCACGCAGAGTCACTCATTGCCCTTGTAGACACACTGGGTCAGTCATTACCCTGGGAGGCACGGTGAGTCAGTCATTACCCTGGGAGGCACAGTGAGTCACATTACCCTTGGAGGCAGGCTGAGTCATACATTACCCTTGGAGGCACGCGGAGTCACTCATTACCCTTGGAGTCATGCTGCGTCAATCATTACACTTGTGAGGCATGCTGAGTCACTCATAACCTTTGGAGTGACGCTGAGTCACTCATTACACTTGAAGATACGCTGAGTTACTCATTAACCTTGGAGGGACGCTGAGTCAATCATTACACTTGGAGACATGTTGAGTCACTCACTACACTTGGAGGCATGCTGAGTCACTCATTACCGTTGGAGGCACGCTGAGTCACTCATTACACTTGGAGGAATGCTGAGTCACTCATTGCCCTTGTATGCACACTGAGTCACTCATTACACTTGGAGGCACGATGAGTCACTTATTACCCTTTGAGGAACTCTGAGTCACTCACTACACTTGGAGGCACGCTGAGTCACTCATGACCCTTGGAGGCACGCTAAGTCACTCATTACCCTTGGAGGCACACTCACTCATTACCTTTGGAGGCACACAGTCGCTCATTACACTTGGAGGAAACCTGAGACACTCATTAGGCTTGGAGGTAAGCTGAGTCAGTCATTACAATTGGAGGCACGCTGAGTCACTCATTACAATTGGAGGCATGCTGAGTCACTCATTACCCTTGGAGGCATGGTCAGTCACTCATTAGGCTTGGAGGCACGCAGAGTCACTCATTGCCCTTTTATGCACACTGGGTCACTCATTAACCTTGAAGGCACGCTGAGTCAGTCATTACACTTGGAGAAATGCTGAGTCACTCATTGCCCTTGTATGCACACTGGGTCACTCATTAACCTTGAAGGCACGCTGAGTCAGTCATTACACTTGGAGGCAAGCTGAGTCACTCATTACGCTTGGAGACACGATGAGTCACTAATTTCCCTTGGAGGGACGCCAAGTCACTCATTGCCCTTGTAGACACACTGGGTCAGTCATTACCCTGGGAGGCACGGTGAGTCAGTCATTACCCTGGGAGGCACAGTGAGTCACATTACCCTTGGAGGCAGGCTGAGTCATACATTACCCTTGGAGGCACGCGGAGTCACTCATTACCCTTGGAGTCATGCTGCGTCAATCATTACACCTGTGAGGCATGCTGAGTCACTCATAACCTTTGGAGTGACGCTGAGTCACTCATTACACTTGAAGATACGCTGAGTTACTCATTAACCTTGGAGGGACGCTGAGTCAATCATTACACTTGGAGACATGTTGAGTCACTCACTACACTTGGAGGCATGCTGAGTCACTCATTACCGTTGGAGGCACGCTGAGTCACTCATTACACTTGGAGAAATGCTGAGTCACTCATTGCCCTTGTATGCACACTGAGTCACTCATTACACTTGGAGGCACGATGAGTCACTTATTACCCTTTGAGGAACTCTGAGTCACTCACTACACTTGGAGGCACGCTGAGTCACTCATTACCCTTGGAGGCACGCTAAGTCACTCATTACCCTTGGAGGCACACTCACTCATTACCCTTGGAGGCACACAGTCGCTCATTACACTTGGAGGAAACCTGAGACACTCATTAGGCTTGGAGGTAAGCTGAGTCAGTCATTACAATTGGAGGCACGCTGAGTCACTCATTACAATTGGAGGCATGCTGAGTCACTCATTACCCTTGGAGGCATGGTCAGTCACTCATTAGGCTTGGAGGCACGCAGAGTCACTCATTGCCCTTGTATGCACACTGGGTCACTCATTAACCTTGAAGGCACGCTGAGTCAGTCATTACACTTGGAGAAATGCTGAGTCACTCATTGCCCTTGTATGCACACTGGGTCACTCATTAACCTTGAAGGCACGCTGAGTCAGTCATTACACTTGGAGGCAAGCTGAGTCACTCATTACGCTTGGAGACACGATGAGTCACTAATTTCCCTTGGAGGGACGCCGAGTCACTCATTACCCTTGGAGGCACGCTGAGTCACTCATTACCCTTGGAGGCACGCTGAGTCACTCATTACACTAGGAGGCATGCCGAGTCACTCATTACCCTTGGAGGCACGCTAAGTCACTCATTACCCTTGGAGGCACGCTGAGTCACTCATTACCCTTGGAGGCACACAGTTGCTCATTACACTTGGAGGAAACCTGAGTCACTCATTAGGCTTGGAGGCACGCAGAGTCACTCATTACCCTTGAAGGCACGCTGAGTCAGTCATTACAATTGGAGGCATGCTGAGTCACTCATTACCCTTGGAGCCATGGCCAGTCACTCATTAGGTTTGGAGGCACGCAGAGTCACTCATTGCCCTTGTAGGCACACTGGGTCAGTCATTACCCTGGGAGGCACGGTGAGTCAGTCATTACCCTGGGAGGCACGGTGAGTCACATTACCCTTGGAGGCAGGCTGAGTCACTCATTACCCTTGGAGGCACGCGGAGTCACTCATTACACTTGAAGATACGCTGAGTTATTCATTAACCTTGGAGGCACGCTGAGTCACTCATTACCCTTGAAGACACGCTGTGTCACTCATTACCCTTGGAGGCATGCTGAGTCACTCTTTACCATTGGAGGGACGCCGAGTCACTCATTACTATTGGGAGGGATGCCGAGTTACTCATTATCCTTGAAGGCAGTCTCGGTCACTCATTACCTATGGAGGCACGCTGAGTCACTCATTACGCTTGGAGGGATGCCGAGTCCCTCATTACTCTTGGAGGGATGCCGAGTCACTCATTTCTCTTGGAGGGATGCAGATTCACTCATTACCCTTAGGGTCATGGTGAGTCACTCATTCCCTTTGTAGGCACACTGGGTCACTCATTACTCTTGAAGGCACGCTGAGTCAGTCATTACACCTGGAGGCATGCTGAGTCACTCATTACACTTGGAGGCATGCTGTGTCTCTCATAACCTTTGGAGTGACGCCGAGTCACTCATTACTATTGGGAGGGATGCCGAGTTACTCATTACCCTTGAAGGCAGTCTGAGTCAGTCATTGCACTTGCAGGCACGCTAAGTCACTCATTACACTTGGATGCACGCTGAGTCACTCATTACACATGGAGGGACGCCGAGTCACTCATTACCCTTGGAGGCACACTGAGTCACTCATTGCCCTTGTAGGCACACTGGGTCACTCATTACCCTTGAAGGCACGCTGAGTCACTCATTACCCTTGGAGGCACACGGAGTCACTCATTACCCTTGGAGGCATGCTGAGTCTCTCATTACACTTGGAGGCAGGCTGAGTCACACATTACACTTGGAGGCACGCTGAGTCACTCATTACACTTGGAGGCACGCTGAGTCACTCATTACCCTTGGAGGAATCCTGAGATACTCATTACACTTGGAGGAAACCTGAGTCACTCATTATGCTTGGAGCATCGCAGAGTCACTCATTGCCCTTGTAGGCACACTGAGTCACTCATTACCCTTGGAGGCACGCGGAGTCACTCCTTACCCTTGGAGGCACGCTGAGTCACATTACCCTTGGAGGCACGATGAGTCACTCATTACCCTTGGAGGCACGCTGAGTCACTCATTACCCTTGAAGACATGCTGAGTCAGTCATTACCCTTGTAGGAAACATGAGTCACTCATTACCCTTGGAGGCACACAGTCGCTCATTACACTTGGAGGAAACCTGAGTCACTCATTATGTTTGGTGCCACGCAGAGTCACTCATTGCCCTTGTAGGCACACTGGGTCACTCATTACCCTTGAAGGCATGCTGAGTCACTCATTACACATGGAGACACACCGAGTCACTCGTTACCCTTGGAGGCACTCTGAGTAACTCATTACACTTGGAGGCATGCTGAGTCACTCATTACCACTGGAGGCATGCTGAGTCACTCATTACCATTGGAGGCATGCTGAGTCACTCACCACAATTGGAGGCACCCTGAGTCACTCATTACACATGGAGGAACCCTGAGTCACTCTTTACGTTTGGAGGAAACATGAGTCACTCATTACCCTTGGAGGCACACTGAGTCACTCATTACCCTTGAAGACATGCTGAGTCAGTCATTACCCTTGTAGGAAACATGAGTCACTCATTACCCTTGGAGACACGCGGAGTCACTCACTACACTTGGAGGCACGCCGAGTCACACATTACACTTAGAGGAAACCTGAGTCACTCATTACCCTTGGAGGCATGCTCAGTCACTCATTACCCTTCGAGGCCACTGAGTCATTCATTACCCTCGGAGGCACAGTGTGTCACTCATTACTCTTGGAGCTATGCTATGTCAATCATTACCTTTGGAGGCACGCTGACTCACTCATTACGCTTGGAGGGATGCCGAGTCACTCATTTCTCGGAGGGACGCGGATTCCCTCATTACGCTTAGGGGCATGGTGAGTCACTCATTGCCCTTGTAGGCACGCTGAATCAGTCATTACACTTGGAGGCACGCTGAGTCACTCATTACCCTTGGAGGGATGTAAGTCACTCATTCCCCTTGGAGGCACACTGAGTCACTCATTACACTTGGAGGAAACCTGAGTCACTCATTATGCTTGGAGCCTCGCAGAGTCACTCATTGCCCTTGTAGGCACACTGGGTCACTCATTACCCTTGAAGGCACGCTGAGTCACTCATTACACATGGAGGGACGCTGATTCCCTCATTACCCTTGGAGGCACACTGAGTCACTCATTTCCCTTGGAGGCACACTGATTCAATCATTACCCTTGGAGGCACAGTGAGTCACTCATTACACTTGGAGGCACACTGAGTCATTCATTACCCTTGGAGGCACACAGTAGCTCATTACACTTGGAGGCACACTGAGACATTACCCTTGGAGGCACACTGAGTCATTACCCTTGTAGGCACACAGTCGCTCATTACACTTGGAGGCACACTGAGTCATTACCCTTGGAGGCACACAGTCACTCATTACCCTTGGAGGCACACTCACCCATTACCCTTGGAGGCACACAGTCGCTCATTACCCTTGGAGGCACACAGTCTCTCATTGCACTTGGAGGCACACTCACTCATTACCCTTGGAGGCACACAGTCGCTCATTACCCTTGGAGGCACACAGTCTCTCATTGCACTTGGAGGCACACTCACTCATTACCCTTGGAGGCACACAGTCGCTCATTACACTTGGAGGAAACCTGAGACACTCATTATGCTTGGAGCCACGCAGAGTCACTCATTGCCCTTGTAGGCACACTGGGTCACTCATTACCCTTGAAGGCACACTGGGTCACTCATTACCCTTGAAGGCACGCTGAGTCACTCATTACACATGGAAACACACTGAGTCACTCGTTACCCTTGGAAGGTCGGCGAGTCACTCATTACCCTTGGAGGCACACTGAGTCAGACATTACCCTTGGAGGCACACTGAGTCAGACATTACACTTGGAGGCACACTGAGTCACTCATTACACATGGAGGGATGCTGAGTCCCTCATTACCCTAGGAGGCACACTGAGTCACTCATTTCCCTTGGAGGCACAGTGAGTCACTCATTACACTTGGAGGCACACTGATTCAATCATTACCCTTGGAGGCACAGTGAGTCACTCATTAAACTTGGAGGCACACTGAGTCATTCATTACCCTTGGAGGCACACAGTCGCTCATTACACTTGGAGGCACACTGATTCAATCATTACCCTTGGAGGCACAGTGAGTTACTCATTACCCTTGGAGGCACACAGTCACTCATTACCCTTGGAGGCACACTCACTCATTACCCTTGGAGGCACACAGTCGCTCATTACACTTGGAGGAAACCTGAGTCACTCATTATGCTTGGTGCCACGCAGAGTCACTCATTGCCCTTGTAGGCACACTGGGTCACTCATTACCCTTGAAGGCATGCTGAGTCACTCATTACACATGGAGACACACCGAGTCACTCGTTACCCTTGGAGGCACTCTGAGTAACTCATTACACTTGGAGGCATGCTGAGTCACTCATTACCACTGGAGGCATGCTGAGTCACTCATTACCATTGGAGGCATGCTGAGTCACTCACCACACTTGGAGGCACCCTGAGTCACTCATTACACATGGAGGAACCCTGAGTCACTCTTTACGTTTGGAGGAAACATGAGTCACTCATTACCCTTGGAGACACACTGAGTCACTCATTGCCCTTGGAGTAAACCTGAGTCACTCATTATGCTTGGAGGCACGCCGAGTCACTCATTATGCTTGGAGGCACGAGGAGTCACTCACTACACTTGGAGACACGCTGAGTCACACATTACACTTGGAGGAAACCTGAGTCACTCATTACCCTTGGAGGCATGCTCAGTCACTCATTACCCTTCGAGTCCACTGAGTCATTCATTACCCTCGGAGGCACAGTGTGTCACTCATTACTCTTGGAGGTATGCTGTGTCAATCATTACCTTTGGACGCACGCTGAGTCACTCATTACGCTTTGACGGACGCCGAGTCACTCATTTCTCTTGGAGGGCGCGGATTCCCTCATTACCCTTAGGGGCATGGTGAGTCACTCATTGCCCTTGTAGGCACGCAGAATCAGTCATTACACTTGGAGGCATCCTGAGTCACTCATTACCCTTGGAGGGACGTAAGTCACTCATTACCCTTCGAGGCACACTGAGTCACTCATTACCCTTGGAGGAAACCTGAGTCACTCATTACACATGGAGGGATGCTGAGTCCCTCATTACCCTTGGAGGCACACTGATTCAATCATTACCCTTGGAGGCACACTGAGTCATTCATTACCCTTGGAGGCACACAGTCGATCATTACACTTGGAGGCACACTGAGTCATTACCCTTGGAGCCACACTGTCGTTCATTACACATGGAGCCACACTGAGTCATTACCCTTGGAGGCACACAGTCACTCATTACCCTTGGAGGCACACTGATTCAATCATTACCCTTGGAGGCACACTGAGTCATTCATTACCCTTGGACGCACACAGTCGCTCATTACACTTGGAGGCACACTGAGTCATTACCCTTGGAGGCACACAGTCACTCATTACCCTTGGAGGCACACTCACTCATTACCCTTGGAGGCACACATTCGCTCATTACACTTGGAGGCACACTGAGTCATTACCCTTGGAGGCACACAGTCACTCATTACCCTTGGAGGAAACCTGAGTCACTCATTATGCTTGGAGCCACGCAGAGTCACTCATTGCCCTTGTAGGCACACTGGGTCACTCATTACACATGGAGACACACTGAGTCACTCGTTAACCTTGGAGGCACGCTGAGAAACTCATTACCATTGGAGGCATGCTGAGTCACTCATTCCCATTGGAGGCATGCTGAGTCACTCACCACACTTGGAGGCACCCTGAGTCACTCATTACACATGGAGGAACCCTGCGTCACTCTTTACGTTTGGAGGAACCCTGAGTCACTCATTACCCTTGGAGACACGCTGAGTCACTCATTGCCCTTGTAGGCACTTTGGGTCACTCATTACCCTTGAAGACACGCTGAGTCAGTCATTACCCTTGGAGCAAACCTGAGTCACTCATTATGCTTGGAGGCACGTTGAGTCACTCATTATGCTTGGAGGCACGCGGAGTCACTCATTACCCTTGGAGGCATGCTCAGTCACTCATTAACCTTCGAGGTCACTGAGTCATTCATTACCCTTGGAGGCACAGTGTGTCACTCATTACTCTTGGAGGTATGCTGTGTCAATCATTACCTTTGGACGCACGCTGAGTCACTCATTATGCTTGGAGGGATGCCGAGTCACTCATTTCTCTTGGATGGACGCGGATTCCCTCATTACCCTTAGGGGCATGGTGAGTCACTCATTGCCCTTGTAGGCACACTGGGTCACTCATTAACCTTGAAGGCACGATGAGTCAGTCATCACACTTGGAGGCACGCTGAGTCACTCATTACCCTTGCAGGGAAGCTAAGTCACTCATTACCCTTGGAGGCACACTGAGTCATTCATTACCCTTGGAGGCACACTGAGTCATTCATTACCCTTGGACGCACACAGTCGCTCATTACACTTGGAGGCACACTGAGTCATTACCCTTGGAGGCACACAGTCGCTCATTACACTTGGAGGCACACTGAGTCATTACCCTTGGAGGCACACAGTCACTCATTACCCTTGGAGGCACACTCACTCATTACCCTTGGAGGCACACATTCGCTCATTACACTTGGAGGCACACTGAGTCATTACCCTTGGAGGCACACAGTCACTCATTACCCTTGGAGGAAACCTGAGTCACTCATTATGCTTGGAGCCACGCAGAGTCACTCATTGCCCTTGTAGGCACACTGGGTCACTCATTACCCTTGAAGGCACACTGAGTCACTCATTACACATGGAGACACACTGAGTCACTCGTTAACCTTGGAGGCACGCTGAGTAACTCATTACCACTGGAGGCATGCTGAGTCACTCATTCCCATTAGAGGCATGCTGAGTCACTCACCACACTTGGAGGCACGCTGAGTCACTCATTACACATGGAGGAACCCTGCGTCACTCTTTACGTTTGGAGGAACCCTGAGTCACTCATTACCCTTGGAGACACGCTGAGTCACTCATTGCCCTTGTAGGCACTCTGGGTCACTCATTACCCTTGAAGACACGCTGAGTCAGTCATTACCCTTGGAGCAAACCTGAGTCACTCATTATGCTTGGAGGCACGTTGAGTCACTCATTATGCTTGGAGGCACGCGGAGTCACTCATTTCCCTTGGAGGCATGCTCAGTCACTCATTAACCTTCGAGGTCACTGAGTCATTCATTACCCTTGGAGGCACAGTGTGTCACTCATTACTCTTGGAGGTATGCTGTGTCAATCATTACCTTTGGACGCACGCTGAGTCACTCATTATGCTTGGAGGGATGCCGAGTCACTCATTTCTCTTGGATGGACGCGGATTCCCTCATTACCCTTAGGGGCATGGTGAGTCACTCATTGCCCTTGTAGGCACACTGGGTCACTCATTAACCTTGAAGGCACGATGAGTCAGTCATCACACTTGGAGGCACGCTGAGTCACTCATTACCCTTGCAGGGAAGCTAAGTCACTCATTACCCTTGGAGGCACACTGAGTCACTCATTACCCTTGGAGGAATCCTGAGTCACTCATTACACTTGGAGGCATGCTGAGACACTCACTACATTTGGAGGCATGCTGAGTCACTCATTACCCTTGGAGGCACTCTGAGTCACTCATTACAGTTGGAGGCACGCAGAGTCACTCATTACCCTTGGAGGCACGCAGAGTCACTCATTACCCTTGGAGGCACACGGTGTCACTCCTTACACTTGGAGGCATGCTGGGTCACTCATTACCCTTGGAGGCACGCAGAGTCACTCCTTACCGTTGGAGGCACGCTGAGTCACTCATTACCCTTGGAGGCATGCTGAGTCAGTCACTGCACTTGGAGGCACGCGGAGTCACTCATTACCCTTGGAGGCACTCTGAGTCACTCATTACAGTTGGAGGCACGCAGAGTCACTCATTACCCTTGGAGGCACTCTGAGTCACTCATTACAGTTGGAGGCATGCAGAGTCACTCATTACCCTTGGAGGCACACGGTGTCACTCCTTACACTTGGAGGCATGCTGGGTCACTCATTACCCTTGGAGGCACGCAGAGTCACTCATTACCCTTGGAGGCACTCTGAGTCACTCATTACAGTTGGAGGCACGCTGAGTCACTCATTACCCTTGGAGGCACGCGGTGTCACTCCTTACACTTGGAGGCATGCTGGGTCACTCATTACAGTTGGAGGCACGCAGAGTCACTCATTACCCTTGGAGGCACGCGGAGTCACTCATTACCCTTGGAGGCACGCGGAGTCACTCATTACCCTTGGAGGCACTCTGAGTCACTCATTACAGTTGGAGGCACGCAGAGTCATTACCCTTGGAGGCACACGGTGTCACTCCTTACACTTGGAGGCACGCGGAGTCACTCATTACCCTTGGAGGCACGCGGTGTCACTCCTTACACTTGGAGGCACGCGGAGTCACTCCTTACCCTTGGAGGCACGCTGAGTCAGTCATTACCCTTGTAGGAAACATGAGACACTCATTACTCTTGGAGACACGCTGAGTCACTCATTATGCTTGGAGGCACGCGGAGTCACTCACTACACTTGGAGGCACGCCGAGTCACACATTACACTTGGAGGAAACCTGAGTCACTCATTAACCTTGGAGGCATGCTCAGTCACTCATTACCCTTCGAGGCCACTGAGTCATTCATTACCCTCGGAGGCACAGTGTGTCACTCATTACTCTTGGAGGTATGCTATGTCAATCATTACCTTTGGAGGCACGCTGACTCACTCATTACGCTTGGAGGGATGCCGAGTCACTCATTTCTCTTGGAGGGACACGGATTCCCTCATTACCCTTAGGGGCATGGTGAGTCACTCATTGTCCTTGTAGGCATGCTGAATCAGTCATTACACTTGGAGGCACGCTGAGTCACTCATTACCCTTTGAGGCACGCGGAGTCACTCCTTACCCTTGGAGGCATGCTGGGTCACTCATTACCCTTGGAGGCACGCTGAGTCACTCATTACCCTTGAAGACACTCTGAGTCAGTCATTACCCTTTGAGGAAACATGAGTCACTCATTACCCTTGGAGGCATGCTCAGTCACTCATTACCCTTGGAGGCCACTGAGTCATTCACTGCCCTCGGACGCACAGTGTGTCACTCATTACTCTTGGAGCTATGCTGTGTCAATCATTACCTTTGGAGGCACGCTGAGTCACTCATTACGCTTGGAGGGACGCGGATTCCCTCATTACGCTTAGGGGCATGGTGAGTCACTCATTGCCCTTGTAGGCACGCTGAATCAGTCATTACACTTGGAGGCACGCTGAGTCACTCATTACCCTTGGAGGGACGTAAGTCACTCATTCCCCTTGGAGGCACACTGAGTCACTCATTACCCTTGGAGGAATCCTGAGTCACTCATTACACTTGGAGGGAACCTGAGTCACTCATTATGCTTGCAGCCTCGCAGTGTCACTCATTGCCCTTGTAGGCACACTGGGTCACTCATTACCCTTGAAGGCACGCTGAGTCACTCATTACACATGGAAACACACTGAGTCACTCGTTACCCTTGGAAGGTTGGCGAGTCACTCATTACCCTTGGAGGCACACTGAGTCAGACATTACACTTGGAGGCACACTGAGTCACTCATTACACATGGAGGGACGCTGAGTCCCTCATTACCCTTGGAGGCACACTGAGTCACTCATTTCCCTTGGAGGCACAGTGAGTCAGTCATTACCCTTGGAGGCACACTGATTCAATCATTACCCTTGGAGGCACAGTGAGTCACACATTACACTTGGAGGCACACTGAGTCATTCATTACCCTTGGAGGCACACAGTCGCTCATTACACTTGGAGGCACACTGAATCATTACCCTTGGAGGCACACAGTCACTCATTACACTTGGAGGCACACTGAGTCATTACCCTTGGAGGCACAGTGAGTCACTCATTACCCTTGGAGGCACACTGAGTCATTACCCTTGGAGGCACAGTGAGTCACTCATTACACTTGGAGGCACACAGTCACTCATTACACTTGGAGGCACACTGATTCAATCATTACCCTTGGAGGCACAGTGAGTCACTCATTACACTTGGAGGCACACTGATTCAATCATTACCCTTGGAGGCACAGTGAGTCACTCATTACACTTGGAGGCACACTGAGTCACTCATTAACCTTGAAGGCACGATGAGTCAGTCATCACACTTGGAGGCAAGCTGAGTCACTCATTACCCTTGCAGGGAAGCTAAGTCACTCATTACCCTTGGAGGCACACTGAGTCACTCATTACCCTTGGAGGAATCCTGAGTCACTCATTACACTTGGAGGCATGCTGAGACACTCACTACATTTGGAGGCATGCTGAGTCACTCATTACCCTAGGAGGCACTCTGAGTCACTCATTACAGTTGGAGGCACGCAGAGTCACTCATTACCCTTGGAGGCACACGGTGTCACTCCTTACACTTGGAGGCATGCTGGGTCACTCATTACCCTTGGAGGCACGCAGAGTCACTCCTTACCGTTGGAGGCACGCTGAGTCACTCATTACCCTTGGAGGCATGCTGAGTCAGTCACTGCACTTGGAGGCACGCGGAGTCACTCATTACCCTTGGAGGCACTCTGAGTCACTCATTACAGTTGGAGGCACGCAGAGTCACTCATTACCCTTGGAGGCACTCTGAGTCACTCATTACAGTTGGAGGCACACGGTGTCACTCCTTACACTTGGAGGCATGCTGGGTCACTCATTACCCTTGGAGGCACGCAGAGTCACTCCTTACCGTTGGAGGCACGCTGAGTCACTCATTACCCTTGGAGGCATGCTGACTCAGTCACTACACTTGGAGGCACGCGGAGTCACTCATTACCCTTGGAGGCACTCTGAGTCACTCATTACAGTTGGAGGCACGCAGAGTCATTACCCTTGGAGGCACGCGGTGTCACTCCTTACCCTTGGAGGCATGCTGGGTCACTCATTACCCTTGGAGGCATGCTGAGTCACTCACTACACTTGGAGGCACGCGGAGTCACTCATTACCCTTGGAGGCACACTGAGTCACTCATTACCCTTGGAGGCACACTGGGTCACTCATTACCCTTGGAGGCATGCTGAGTCACTCACTACACTTGGAGGCACGCGTAGTCACTCATTACCCTTGGAGGCACACTGAGTCACTCATTACCCTTGGAGGCACGCGGAGTCACTCCTTACCCTTGGAGGCACGCTGAGTCACATTACCCTTGGAGGCACGATGAGTCACTCATTACCCTTGAAGACATGCTGAGTCAGTCATTACCCTTGTAGGAAACATGAGACACTCATTACTCTTGGAGACACGCTGAGTCACTCATTATGCTTGGAGGCACGCGGAGTCACTCACTACACTTGGAGGCACGCCGAGTCACACATTACACTTGGAGGAAACCTGAGTCACTCATTAACCTTGGAGGCATGCTCAGTCACTCATTACCCTTCGAGGCCACTGAGTCATTCATTACCCTCGGAGGCACAGTGTGTCACTCATTACTCTTGGAGCTATGCTATGTCAATCATTACCTTTGGAGGCATGCTGACTCACTCATTACGCTTGGAGGGATGCCGAGTCACTCATTTCTCTTGGAGGGACACGGATTCCCTCATTACCCTTAGGGGCATGGTGAGTCACTCATTGTCCTTGTAGGCATGCTGAATCAGTCATTACACTTGGAGGCACGCTGAGTCACTCATTACCCTTTGAGGCACGCGGAGTCACTCCTTACCCTTGGAGGCATGCTGGGTCACTCATTACCCTTGGAGGCACGCTGAGTCACTCATTACCCTTGAAGACACTCTGAGTCAGTCATTACCCTTTGAGGAAACATGAGTCACTCATTACCCTTGGAGGCATGCTCAGTCACTCATTACCCTTGGAGGCCACTGAGTCATTCACTGCCCTCGGACGCACAGTGTGTCACTCATTACTCTTGGAGCTATGCTGTGTCAATCATTACCTTTGGAGGCACGCTGAGTCACTCATTACGCTTGGAGGGACGCGGATTCCCTCATTACGCTTAGGGGCATGGTGAGTCACTCATTGCCCTTGTAGGCACGCTGAATCAGTCATTACACTTGGAGGCACGCTGAGTCACTCATTACCCTTGGAGGGACGTAAGTCACTCATTCCCCTTGGAGGCACACTGAGTCACTCATTACCCTTGGAGGAATCCTGAGTCACTCATTACACTTGGAGGGAACCTGAGTCACTCATTATGCTTGCAGCCTCGCAGTGTCACTCATTGCCCTTGTAGGCACACTGGGTCACTCATTACCCTTGAAGGCACGCTGAGTCACTCATTACACATGGAAACACACTGAGTCACTCGTTACCCTTGGAAGGTTGGCGAGTCACTCATTACCCTTGGAGGCACACTGAGTCAGACATTACACTTGGAGGCACACTGAGTCACTCATTACACATGGAGGGACGCTGAGTCCCTCATTACCCTTGGAGGCACACTGAGTCACTCATTTCCCTTGGAGGCACAGTGAGTCAGTCATTACCCGTGGAGGCACACTGATTCAATCATTACCCTTGGAGGCACAGTGAGTCACACATTACACTTGGAGGCACACTGAGTCATTCATTACCCTTGGAGGCACACAGTCGCTCATTACACTTGGAGGCACACTGAATCATTACCCTTGGAGGCACACAGTCACTCATTACACTTGGAGGCACACTGAGTCATTACCCTTGGAGGCACAGTGAGTCACTCATTACACTTGGAGGCACACAGTCACTCATTACACTTGGAGGCACACTGATTCAATCATTACCCTTGGAGGCACAGTGAGTCACTCATTACACTTGGAGGCACACTGAGTCACTCATTACCCTTGGAGGCACACAGACACTCATTACACTTGGAGGCACACTGATGCAATCGTTACCCTTGGAGGCACAGTGAGTCACTCATTACACTTGGAGGCACACAGTCACTCATTACACTTGGAGGCACACTGATTCAATCATTACCCTTGGAGGCACGCTGAGTCACTCATTACCCTTGGAGGCATGCTGAGTCACTCATTACCCTTGGAGGCACACTCACTCATTAGCCTTGGAGGCACACAGTCGCTCATTACTCTTGGAGGAAACCTGAGTCACTCATTACCACTGGAGGCATGCTCAGTCACTCATTACCCTTGGAGGCCACTGAGTCATTCACTACACTCGGAGGCACAGTGTGTCACTCATTACTCTTGGAGCTATGCTGTTTCAATCATTACCTTTGGAGGCACGCTGAGTCACTCATTACGCTTGGAGGGACGCGGATTCCCTCATTACGCTTAGTGGCATGGTGAGTCACTCATTGCCCTTGTAGGCACGCTGAATCAGTCATTACACTTGGAGGCACGCTGAGTCACTCATTACCCTTGGAGGGACGTAAGTCACTCATTCCCCTTGGAGGCACACTGAGTCACTCATTACCCTTGGAGGAATCCTGAGTCACTCATTACACTTGGAGGGAACCTGAGTCACTCATTAACCTTGGAGGCATGCTCAGTCACTCATTACCCTTCGAGGCCACTGAGTCATTCATTACCCTCGGAGGCACAGTGTGTCACTCATTACTCTTGGAGCTATGCTATGTCAATCATTACCTTTGGAGGCACGCTGACTCACTCATTACGCTTGGAGGGATGCCGAGTCACTCATTTCTCTTGGAGGGACACGGATTCCCTCATTACCCTTAGGGGCATGGTGAGTCACTCATTGTCCTTGTAGGCATGCTGAATCAGTCATTACACTTGGAGGCACGCTGAGTCACTCATTACCCTTTGAGGCACGCGGAGTCACTCCTTACCCTTGGAGGCATGCTGGGTCACTCATTACCCTTGGAGGCACGCTGAGTCACTCATTACCCTTGAAGACACTCTGAGTCAGTCATTACCCTTTGAGGAAACATGAGTCACTCATTACCCTTGGAGGCATGCTCAGTCACTCATTACCCTTGGAGGCCACTGAGTCATTCACTACCCTCGGAGGCACAGTGTGTCACTCATTACTCTTGGAGCTATGCTGTGTCAATCATTACCTTTGGAGGCACGCTGAGTCACTCATTACGCTTGGAGGGACGCGGATTCCCTCATTACGCTTAGGGGCATGGTGAGTCACTCATTGCCCTTGTAGGCACGCTGAATCAGTCATTACACTTGGAGGCACGCTGAGTCACTCATTACCCTTGGAGGGACGTAAGTCACTCATTCCCCTTGGAGGCACACTGAGTCACTCATTACCCTTGGAGGAATCCTGAGTCACTCATTACACTTGGAGGGAACCTGAGTCACTCATTATGCTTGGAGCCTCGCAGAGTCACTCATTGCCCTTGTAGGCACACTGGGTCACTCATTACCCTTGAAGGCACGCTGAGTCACCCATTACACATGGAAACACACTGAGTCACTCGTTACCCTTGGAAGGTCGGCGAGTCACTCATTACCCTTGGAGGCACACTGAGTCAGACATTACACTTGGAGGCACACTGAGTCACTCATTACACATGGAGGGACGCTGAGTCCCTCATTACCCTTGGAGGCACACTGAGTCACTCATTTCCCTTGGAGGCACAGTGAGTCAGTCATTACCCTTGGAGGCACACTGATTCAATCATTACCCTTGGAGGCACAGTGAGTCACTCATTACACTTGGAGGCACACTGAGTCATTCATTACCCTTGGAGGCACACAGTCGCTCATTACACTTGGAGGCACACTGAATCATTACCCTTGGAGGCACACAGTCACTCATTACACTTGGAGGCACACTGAGTCATTACCCTTGGAGGCACACAGTCACTCATTACCCTTGGAGGCACACTCACCCATTACCCTTGGAGGCACACAGTCGATCATTACCCTTGGAGGCACACAGTCTCTTATTACTCTTGGAGGAAACCTGAGTCACTCATTATGCTTGGAGCCACGCAGAGTCACTCATTGCCCTTGTAGGCACACTGGGTCACTCATTACCCTTGAAGGCACGCTGAGTCACTCATTACACATGGAGACACACTGAGTCACTCGTTACCCTTGGAGGCATGATGAGTCACTCATTACCACT